>NC_043714.1:55730132-55755176 GCF_006229205.1 Suricata suricatta
TTGGTGCAATTTTGATGGGGATTGCATTGAATGTGTAGATTGCTTTGGGTAATAATGACATTTTAACAAAGTTTACTCTGTTTTTCCATTTCTTTGTGTCTTCATCAATTTCTTTCGTAAGTTTTCTATAGTTCTCATTGTATAGGTCTTTTACATCTTTGGTTAAGTTTATCCATAGGTATTTTATGGTTTTTTGTGCAAATGTGAATGGGATCAGTTTCTTGATTTCATTTTCTGTTGCTTCATTATTGGTGTATAATAATGCAACTGATTTCTGTACATTGATTTTGTACCCTGCAACTTTGCTGAATTCATGGATCAGTCTAGTAGGCTTCCATTGAAGTCAGTCAGGTTTTCCATGTACAGTATCATGTCACCTGTGAAAAGTGAAAGTTTGACTTTATCTTTGCCATCTGATGCCTGTTATTTCCTTTTGTGGTCTGATTGTTGATGCTAGGACTTCCGGCACTATGTTAAACAACAGTGGTGAAAGTGGACATCCCTGTCGTGTTCCTGATCTCAGGGAGGAAAGCTCTCAGTTTTTCTCCCATTGAGGATGATATTAGCTGTGAGCTTTTCATAAATTGCTTTTATAATGTTTAAGTAAGTTCCTTCTATCCCAACTTTCTCGAGGGTTTTTATTCAGAGAGAATGCTGTATTTTGTCAAATGCTTTTTCTGCATCTATCAACAGGACCATATGGTTTTTATCTTTTCTTTTCTAAACATGATGTATCACAATGATGGATTTGTGAATATTGAATCAGTCTTGTAACCCAGGAATGAATCCCACTTGATCATGATGGATAACTCTTTTTATATGCTGTTGAATTCGATATGCTAGTATCTTGTTGAGGATTTTTGCATCCTTATTCATGAAGGATATTGGCCTGTAGTTCTCTTTTTTTGTTGGGTCTCTGTCTGGTTTGGGAATCAAAGTGATGCTGGCTTCGTAGAATGAGTTCGGAAGGTTTCCTTCTATTTCTATTTTTTGGAATAGCTTCAGAAAAATGGGTATTAACTGGCTTTAAATATCTGGTAGAATTCCCCTGCAAAGCCAACTAGCCCTGGGCTCTTATTCATTGGGAGATTTTTGATAACTGATTCGATTTCTTCACTGGTTAAGGGTCTGTTCATGTTTTCTATATTTTCCTGTTTGAATTTTGGAAGTATCTGTGTATTTAGGAATTTGTCCATTTCTTCTAGATTGCCCAGTTTGTTGGCATATAATTTTTCATAGTATTCTCTGATGGTTGCTTGTATCTCTGAGGGATTGGTTGTAATAGATCCATTTTCACTCATGATTTTGTCTATTTGGGTGTTCTCTCTCTCTCTCTCTCTCTCCCTCTTTCTCTCCCTCTCCCTCTCCCTCTCTCTTTTTTTCTGAGGAGCCTGGCTAGAGGTTTATCAATTTTGTTTATTTTTTCAAGAAACCAACTCTTGGTTTCATTGATTTGTTCAACTGTTGGTTTTTTTTTTTTTGATTCTATATTATTTCTGCCCTGATCTTTATAATTTCTCTTCTGCTGGGTTTGGGGTGCTCTTGCTGCTCTAGTTTCCTTAGGTGCTCTGTTAGATTCAGAATTTGTGCTTTTTCTAGTTTGTTGAAATAGGCCTGGATTGCAATAAACTTTCCTCTTTGGACTGCCTTTGCTGAGTCCCAGAGAGTTTGGATTGTTGTATTCTCGTTTTTATTTGTTTCCATACATTCTTTAATTTCATCTCTAATTGCCCGACTGGCCCAATTATTCTTCAGTAGGGTGGTTTTTAACCCCACATTTTTGGAGGTTTTCCAGTCTTTTTCCTGGGATTGATTTCAAGTTTCATGGCATTATGATCTGAAAGTGTGCATGGTATAATCTCAATTCATTTGTATTTATGGAGGGCTGTTTTATGCCCCAGTATGTGATCTATCTTGGAGAATGTGCCATGCGCACTCAAGAAGAAGGTGAATTTCTTGGCTTCAGGATGCAGAGTTCTAAGTATATCTATCAATTCCATCTGTTCCAACGTCTCATTCAGGTCCACTGTTTCTTTAGTGATTTTCTGTCTGGTTGATCTACTCATTGCTGTCAGTGGAGTATTAAGGTCCCCTACAATGAATACATTCTTATCAATAAGATTATTTCCGTTTGTGATTAAATGTTTCGTGTATTTGGGTGCTCCCAAATTTGGCGCATGATGTTTATAATTGTTAGCTCTCCCTGATGGAGAGACCCTGTAATTATAATATAATGTCCTTCTCCATCCTTTGTTACTGCCTTTACTTTAAAGTCCAGTTTGTCTGATATAAGTATGGCTACTCCAGTATTCTTTTGGCTTCCAGTCACATGGTGGATATTTCTCCATCCCCTTATTTTCAATCTGACGGTGTCTTCGGGTCTCAAATGAGTCTCTTATAGGCAACAAATACATGAATTTTGTTTTTTTTATCCATTCTGCTACCCTGTGTCATTTGATTGGAGCATTCAGTCCATTTACATTCAGTGTTATTATTGAAAAATGTGGGTTTAGATTTTTTTGTGTTCTCTGTAGAATTCATGTTTGTAGTGGTGTCTCTGGCACCTTGTGTTCCTTGCAACATATCCCCCATAGAGTCCCTCTTAGGATTTCTTGTAGGGCTGGTTTGGTGGTGACGAATTCTCTCATTTTATCTCCTTAATCTCTCCTATTTTGAATGACAGGCTCCCTGGATAAAGTATTCTTGGCTGCCTATTTTTTCTGTTCATCACATTGAAGATTTTCTGCCATTCCTTTCTGGCCTGTCAAGTTTCATTAGATAGGTCTGAAACCACTCTGATAGGTTTCCCTTTGTATGGTAGGGCCCTTTTATCCCTCGCTGTTTTCAGAATTCTCTCTTTATTTTTGTATTTTGTCAGTTTCACTATGATGTGTTGTGCCAAAGGTCGATTCAAGTTACATCTTAAGGGGGTTCTATACACCTCTTAAATTTCAATGTCTTTTACTTTCCCCGGATGGGAAAGTCATTGACTAAAATTTGATCAAGCACCCCTTCAGGACCATTTTCTCTGTCTTCCTACACAGGAATTCCTATGATACAGATATTGTTCCATTTGATTATATCACTCAGGTCTTGAATTCTCCTTTTGCGCTCCTGTATCAATTTCTCTCTCTTTTTCTCGGCTTCCTCTTTTGCTGTAACTGTGTCTTCTAATATACCTATTCTCCTCTCTGCCTCTTCAATCCATGCAGTGACCACCTCCATTTCATTATGCACCTCATTTGTAGCATTTTTTACCTTGTCACAACTATTCTTAAGTCTTTGTATCAATAGCTTCTCTGATGTCTTTGTATGAATAGCCTCTCTGATGTCTTCCATGCTTTTTATCAAGCTCCAGGATTAATTTTATGACAAATGTTCTAAATTCTTGCTCTGTTATGTTGCTTATATCTGTTTTGAGCACTTCTGTAGCTATGACTCTTCCTGGAATTTCTTTAAAGGAGGGTTCTTCCGTTTTGTCATTTTGGCTAGCTTTCTGTCTCTTATCAGTTTTAAAATCTCATTATGCACTCTGCACCTGTGAGTATTGCTATATTAAAGGAGGTTCATTGACTGTCCAGGGCCTGTCTGTTCAGAGGTGTTCTTTTAATGGTGTCCCTTGGTTTCTTGGTTTCTCTTTTTGTGCCTTTGATTATTTTATTTCCCTACTCAGTGATATTTGGGACTCTCCACCTTGTGTACTTCGGCTTGTTTCTTGAGGTAGCCTGAAAAGGAAAACAGACACACACACATGGAACAAGAGCATGCACCCACACAGACAATTCAAACAAACAAACAAACCAAAATGGGAAGGAAATAAGAGAAGAGGAAAAGGAAAAGAAGAAAAAGGAGGGGGAAAAGGGAGGGGACAGACACAAAAGACAATGGACAGTCTTAGAGCGTATAACCAGCCAAGAAGAGCAATAAGAATGAGAGAAGGTAAAAATATATCTGGATGGCAAAGAAAAAAAGGGGGGGGCAACTCTCCCAAGCGGGTGGGCGTGGTTTGGTGTGGGTAGGTCTCAGGGGCTGTTTTCCAGGACCCTGCATTGCGGAGAGAAGAATGGCATTGCCCCAAGCTCTGCTTGAACCAAGCATTGCAAGCTGTTCTTGAGTTTGATCTCCCTTTGCTGAAGGCGAGCCAAGTTGTATTTTCCAAGCTCTGCCTCGCTTCCAAATCCTAGTCCATGCACTTTAATGCTACCACTGGAGATGAGATGCACTCCCACTGGTGGCCAGTTTCCTAGCCAGGATCGCATAGGGGGAGGTGGACTGTTTCTCCTGGTGTACCTGGAATGGGTACTGCTGCCACTGAGCCCAAGGAAGAATTCGCCAGCTAGATGGGCCTTCTCTCCCTGTGCCCAGATGTTATATATGGGATGACAATATCTCTCTCCAGCCAGGGGTGAGTTTTTTTTAGCTCTTCTCTAGACAGTTCTATAAGTGTTTTCAGTCTCTCCTTCTCTTCCCCTTGTCTCTTCAGGGCACCACAAGTTCTCCCTGTGTTGGGCTGTCGCTCCCACCCCTCTGCACCTCCGAGGCTGGACCATTTTTTAATTTCCCCAGTTTGCACTCACTCACTCAGGCATCTTTGCAGTTGTCTTCTTTCTAGAGTCTGTGTGTTCTCCTCCCCTCTTGCAGATCTGAGTATTGTCGCTTCAGTCCTTCTCAGTTTGATAGATGCGGACGGGTGAAGACTACAGAGCTCCCTACTTTTCCACCATCTTGCCTCTTCAGTCCCTGTTTGTACTTCTTTCAGTGGTTAATTAGAGGTAAATCACACAGCCTATAAATGAAGAGCTTGATATAATTTTGTCAGAATATATCTTCTGTTTTCTTGGATTAATCCTTTATTGATAAATATTCTTTATTTATGTGTCTTGTCCTTATTTTACTTTTTTCCTTTAAATTTTTGTTACTTTGCAGCACAATGAGTAGCATCCAGGGAGAACTACCATAGGTATTTCAAAGAGTAGACATGAATACAAATGTATGGGAAGGATTGGAAGAGCAACTAGGTGATGGTATTGCTACACACTGGTCTCAGTAGAGAAAGCCACTCCCATTTCTAGAGCTGAAGAAGTAAACAGGAAAAAATGGTGTAACCCACAGACCATAAGTATACTGTCCCTGAGGCTGCTGGAATGATGCTTCTGTCACTGCTGTGACTGGAGATTCCAATGCTGCTGCCAGTGCAGTCACTGCATTTGCCAATCACAATATTCTTTCAAATACTTTTATTCTAGGAGGCCTCTGTTACCTACAAAATACCACTTCCCAGGACAAAAATAACAAACAAACAAAAAATACTTCTCCTTTATCCCTACATGTTCATCTCCTGTCAATAGTTTCTATTAGGATATCCTAACTGGAACCCACCTGTCAAGGAAACCTTTGAAATAGAATTTATGGGTTTCCAATTCTTGTAAATACAGAAGAAAGCACAGAAAGGCAACGTATGACTGAGGTCCAAGAGACCAAAACTGACATATGCAGTATCCACACATAAGTCTGGTACTTGTACCCTTCTGATTGCTGCATATACATGAATGAGCACAATATGGGGTGAAGCGAGAGACTATGAACAGGTGCATATTGCAGCTCTGATCCACAGTTTCAGACTATTTCATTTGGAACATCTGTTTCAACAAAGCTATTGTTTCATCTTCTCTTATGTTTCCCTTCCGACTTTTTCTTTCCTCCAAAGAGGTTAGTATATCTCAATTAGAACCACATCAGTCACAAGCACTTTCTTTTGAGATTCGATGATAACTGCTCCTCCCTCCCTTCCTCACTTTCCTTTTGCTAAAAGGCTGTCATTGTGGCAGAGAAAACGAGTGCTCCCGAAATATCCAAATAGTCCCCGCACAACCCCAATCTCCCTTGCAGATAGGATGGAAGCCATGTGGCTCTTTACAGAGAACAGATTGTGAGCAGAAGTAATATGTGTCACTTCCTCAAAGGACCCATTCCAGATGGCAAAGATAAAAGTGGAAAAAGAGTTGTCTGACCTGTATCAAACTTTACACAAGCAAAAAAAAAGTTATTAAGTCACTGACAGTTGTAGGTTTTCCAATATTGCTTGCCTTGACTAATAAGAGCTGATAGCAAGAGCATCTTGGGTCTATATCACAGAGGCTCTTCCAACTGGGTTTTACAGGAATGGTTTCCATTTATCCCATGGGCCACCCACATCCCTAGATTTAATTATTCTAATACATAGATCCTTATGTGTATATATATATATATATATATTCTTAACAATTTTAAGAAAATAGTTTTCCCCTCTAGTTTTGAAAAAGACTATGTCAACTCTCAGCATCTTCCTTTGTTAACATACAGATTTAATAGTATAGAATACAGCCAAGGTTTTGTTCTGGATTTGGACCCACCTCCCTGTATCATTGAAGATTTGCTGACCCCCATTTTTACCCTTCTTTTCTGTCTGTTTTTTAAAAGATTTTTAGAGAAGGTAAGAGACAACTTTTTTCTCTACCATTTATAACTCTTTTCTGCAATTCTATTCTGAAATTTGGCATTTAGTATGATGTGAAATAGACGATGTCAATTTACATACATGCTTTTCTTAGGACTCTCCCCTTCCATCCATCTCCAATATAAATCCTATATCCAGAAAATACTAAATAAACTTATAAAACGACAGTCCCCCCAAAATGGTGGTGACATGATGCTTAAAAGAAGCGTCAGAATAGTTATATGAGCAAATGAATAAACAAGAAATTCATTTAGAAGTTTGGGTAAAATAATTTTTTGATATTTTTAATTTCCTTTCCTATCTTGAAAGAGCATTTAAAATATGTTCACAAACTTTTCTGATAAGACATATATGTTCATAGCTCTTGGTAGTGTTCACACAATACACAGAGGAAAAAGAAAAGGTACTAGGTTTCTATGGGCAGTTTAGAACAAATTACCATTGTAAACAGGTTAAGAATTGCTTGAACAATAATTCTATAGATAAAATGAGTCTGTTTCAATCATATTATTATATGAAATGACATTTTTAATGAAACATGAATATATTACTTAGAGAAATTTGCTTTGAACACTCTGTACATTTCATACTTCAATATTTTCACACTGAAGAGATTTAAATATTTAATTTCTGCTCCCACCACCAACACATATCTGATTTCTTTTTTATTCTCAGCTAAAATTTTTCTAGCCACTGACCCAACCCTCACTACTGGGGCAACATTTACAATCCTCCAAATGTTCATCTCCTCACTACCCAAGATTTCTTTGTCACCACTTTGTAATTCATCTCATTACTACTATCACTATTAATTCTTCTTCTACTATCATATTCAATTCATAGATGAGTTTAGCAAAAGTTGTTCAGATGAAATGATGGGGGTAGAATTCAAATCATAGTGGGTGAGAGTGAAAATTGAGGAAACCATGAACACAAGCAAAAGTAATTCTTTCGAGAAGATGGGCTGATAAGGAGAGAAGAACCATAATGGGGGAGTAAACATGAGATCCTGTGTGGTTGACTGGTTGTTACTGTACTGAAAAAGGAATATTTGGGCATATTTGAAAATGACAGAAAAAAACCCTGGAGAAAGGGAGGGTAAACCTATAGTTAAGACAAGGGAATGGTAAAATGTACGGTTCCTGCAAAGGCAGGAAGGAATTAGATCCACGCTCTGGATACTACCTCATTAAAAAGAAGAAAAAGCTCATTGGTCTTCCTGGCAAGGAGAAAGAAATGATCGATGCAGCTCTGAGTCAGTCTCTAGCTGGTGGTGGTGAGTGCAAGGATTTTCTATGGGAGGTTGTGTTATTTGCTAAAAGTGGCAAGGAGGAGGAAGTGCTTAGGACATTTAAGGAGGATGGAAAGGGTACAAAATGGCCACAGAAGACAGCAGAACAGATATTTCACCAAAAAATGTAGAGGAATGGACAACTCGTATTAAAAACTCTTGAATGCAGTCATTCCAAGTTGATAATGGAATCAATATGCCCTCTGATGTGACCATCTCCAGTACTGCTCAGATGCTTGCAATGCTACCTGTACTAATAACCAGGTGTTATGAGGAATGGGGTTTGCTAGAAAATAACTAGTATTTTTAATAATAGCTATGAGTTATTGAGATGACAAAATACAAAATTTGAGTTGGATAATAAGAGAAATAAAGAAATAACTGGAAAAAGTAGCAAGATTAACTCACTACCACCTTTGAAGAGGTGGATAAAGCTAAAGTTATATATTAATTCATCCCTGACTACCTTAATTAAGCAGAAGGCTAGATTTTCCACAATGAATGAGGTCAGAGATATAACTTGAACCATTTTTCAAAAGTATAGGCTCCCTTTTACTACCTGAAATGTTTGTTGAAGAGTCAAATTCACAGTTTCACACCAAAGTTTGCATATGTTTTTGTAAGTAGTAGTCATTAGAGAATTGTTTTAAAAATTTACTGAAATGCACACTCTCAAATGCACATTTCCTAAACAAAAGCATACAGCTATTTGCTGAAGTAATTACTAGTTCAAGTTGGGTGGCCTAAAGCTTTTCATCTGAAAGTTCCAACCAGCTCTGATTCTGTACATCAAATAACATTTGGTGTGGGTATATACACACATATATGGGTATCTAATTAACATTATATATGAAGCCACAATAGTAGGCATTCCTTTATAATGAAAGGCACAATTCACTGTTTTAAAAAAGAACAAAAATAAACAAACACAATAAAGACATTTACCCCCAACTTTTACTTCCTTGTATAATTTGATGAAGGTCCAAGGTTATTTTTGTTTTGTTCCTAAATCTCCAAAAGCTTCTAGAATAAAGTTAATACTAGTTTTTGAAAAAGTGATTAAGTTCCTTCAAATGTAGCACATGCAAAAAATATCAAATGGAGTCTTCACTGTTATATTTATGAACAAATAAAAAAAATATTTCAAATAGTTTAGAAGTTTAAAAACTTACTTTTTAGGGACGCCTGGGTGGCTCTGTCAGCTAAGCATCCAACTTCAGCTCAGGTCATAATCTCACAGTTTGTGGGTTTGAGCCCCATGTTGAACTCTGTGCTGACAGCTCAGAGCCTGGAGCTTGTTTCAGATTCTGTCTCCCTCTTGCTCTGCCCCTCCCCCACTTGCATTCTGTCTCTCTCTCAAAAATAAACATTAAAAAAAATAAAACTTACTTTTTAAAAATAGCTAAGAGCCATTCTAAATTAAAGATATTAACTTAGTTGGGACAAATAGGCTGAGATGGGATGATAAGGGGAAAAGTCATTTCTAGATATGTCACGGGATAAGTTGATTTTTTACTCTTGTCCATCAGATCTTCTTTACTCATGTAAATGTCTGGAAAGCAGCCTAGAGAATTCAACCATAAAGTGTTTTGTCTTCTATCAATAGAATATCTTTGTCCATTAATTTTTCAATTGATTTCTATAACCCTGCAGTTTGCCAAGGTAGGAATACATAAAGCAAATGAATGAAATCTTGGATACATGTAAAAATATTTGCTGGGCCGGTTAGTTTTCCTATAACCTGTTAACATCTGACAGTGTTCAGCAAATGTGTAAACTATGCCTCTATTCGGTGAACTGGTCTCCATTTAATGATTTGTTTATTTAATGGGAGTCTATTGTTCTTCCAAGGAAATATATCAAAATAATATTTGTTGAGTCTAGCAAAACACTGACCCTCACTGGACATTAGCCAGTTAGCAGCAATGCATGCAACAGGAGAAAATAGATAGAATCACATATTCAAGTCATTAGTGTTGGAAAGAACCTTAGAGATTCTCAGGCTCCATCCATTCATTTTATGTAACAGGAAACTGAACCCAGAAGTGTCCAGCCAAAATTTGCACAAGTACTTATAAACTGGACCAGGACCAGAGCTGAAGTCTTAGACTCCACATCTAATAATCTTTCTTCCAGCTGATGAATAGGGCAAGAAAAGGGATCCATTTTTTGTGATATAGCTCCATGCAATCTTACATAATTTTATAACCTCTTCAACATATTGGAAAAGTGGGAATAGTGGGAAGCAAAAGTGCAACTGTCTTCCTAAATGGCTTTTGACTATTTCCTATTTATTACCTTACAATAAATTTTTACTTTTTAAGCTTGAACATTGAAGAATATTGTATATATTTCACCAACTCGACTATATTCATAAGGTATTCAACTAAAATAAGAATATCCAATATATACTATTAATAGGATAACATACAAAATTTTAACTTTACTGTCTATTGTCATATGTGTATAAGATTGAATGTCACAGAGAGCAGTTGTGAAATATTTATGACTTAACCTATACCAGGTTCTGTCCTGCTTCAACAACTTTGGGTACAAAATGACGTCTAATTTCATGTAATAATGCAGTTAAAAGAGCTAAGACACCATCTTAGATAAATTTTGTTTTTTCCTTTTGTTATCTTTCCTGTGATGGATTTCCTGTGTTTACTAAGTTCTGGTCAACGTCAATATGTAGGAGAGAAAAAAAAGACAGAATATCTTACCTATCCACCAGAAGGACCCATATTACTACTATTGTTGATGTGGTTACCACAGGGGGTCGCTGCTGAAAACAGGAGTTGCGGTAACCCAGCTTTTCTTGCCTATTACTGACAACATCTAGGCACACTACACCAAAATATATCTATCACTCAAGCAATTTAGTGCAATGTCTACTTTCTGCTGGAAAATTTCATATCATCTGAGCATTATTCATTACCAAAAACAAGTACAGTAAAATCCCTTTCTACTGAAAAAACAACTGGTGACTGAAGAGCACCATGACACTCTAGAACAGTAGTCTCATAGTGTGTAGTTTTCAGGAAGTAAGGACCTGAGCTTCTTGACCCGGGGCTGAACACAACATGGAGTCTTCCATTGATTTATAGGCCTAAGCTGCTAATATTAGGGCTCTTTCAGTTTTCCCAAGACCTATATACAAGATCAGTGCGAATGGAACAGGGAGGGTCTTAATTTCAAATTCAAGATATACCTGGTAGTAGCATATCCTCACAATAAGTCAGGCTTTGGGGTTCAACATGGGCCACAATACAGATGCTTCAGTCCTGTCATTCCTCAATGCCAGCCCCTCCCTACACTCGAATTTCTTTTTCATTCCCACACTTCACCCATCTCCTTCCCATATTCTTTTCTTCATCATAGTATCATTTTTATGAGTATGAAAATGCAATATACCAATTAATTTTTTCTTCTCTTGACCCTACTTCCCCCTCAATTTACATATCAATTTGTTAATTCTCTTCTTTGACAAAAATTGTGGATTCTCAATGTTCTCAGGTATAGTCTTTTCTAAGGTGGCTTAATGTCTATATCACTCTAGATATTGCTATTCTTAATGACAGTTTTCCTTTCCTTTTAAAAGGAAAAAAGTATGATCTAACATACTAGGCCCTAAGCTATGAAAACAAAAAAATATTGTATCAGATAATTTACCTCATATGGATCTATGAAATGTTCTTTTAAAAAAATAAATGATTTAAGTTAACAAATACACTTGTGGGGTTTATCTCTGATGCTTTCTTGGAAATAAAATGGGCAGCAGAGGCTGTATCTGCCTCTGCCAATGCCTCATGTACTTCAAGCTCTATTCTTTGTTTTCTTCTTTCAATATTTCCTATACTTATTAAGAATCTACTATGTGTTTGACCTTATAATGTCCTCTGGGAGTACAAAGATAGAAAGATAGCCCCAGCCCTAAAAGGTCTCACAACCTGGACAAAAATGGGCAAACAGACAGCATGCATCACTAGTTAGGTACAAAGTGTCAGAGGAGCGGGGATTGGTACTTGCAGGATGAACAGGCAACAACCAGGAAAGGTAATAGAGAAGGAGATATTGTAAGGGGCAAGAACAGCATTCGCAAATGCAGGGAAAAGGGTAAGGCTGAAAACTAAGTGTGTAAGTTGTTTCCTGTTTGTAGAGTATAAAATTTGAAGCAGAATGGCCATATAATGTTGAGCAAAAAAGAATGGACCATGGCTTAAAAGCCTTCTATACTGGACTACTTTTGGTTTTACTCTGTAGGTCAGTCATTCACAAATGGACAAAGGCTCTGGCAAGAAAATAAGAGAATCACATGGGAACCCTTTTCTAAAAACACATGGTTACCATATGTGTTTTGAAAAATGTCTCAGATGATTGATACAGCATCTCCTTCTTTCCACCTAATTTGAAAAATCACTGTTGTGGATTATGGACAGCCATTGATGAATTCTGAGCAAGGAAATGAACAGGAATTTGCCTGATATCCAGATGTATAAGACTTCCATGGACATTGGAGGTCCAATGCCTTGTCCAGTGAATACCTGTCTTATAACTATATTTAGCACTTTGACTAAATCCCCAAGATAGATCCAACCCCATAACACATTAAGCAGAAATGCAAGTATTTTGCAGAAGATTTCATAGGGAAATTCAGAGAATAATTTGTTCCATACCATAGTAACTTAATAAAAATTTCACATTACATATCTCTATTCCTCTCCACTGCTGTTTTCTCATCCTTCTTTCTTTCTTCCTAGTTTCTGAAAAGTCCCCTCTATCATCCTAGGCAATTTAACTTTCTACCTTCACCTTGTATACCTCATTCAGAAAAACAAAAGCCTGGCAACCATTATCTGTTTTTCTTCAGTCATTTCTCTTAGTTTCACCCCTCTGTTATATGTAGCTGATCAAATTATCCAATCCTTTTCAAAAGGAAAGGTTCTAAATTGTGAATATTTTTTCTGTATTTTTATATGTTATTAGAAACATCAGGATAATCATTCATTCATTCAGTCATTCATTTTCGAAACATTTCTTAAATACTTACTAAATGCCAGTCTGTCTTAACTCATAGCTACTATCTAGTAATATGACTTGCCATCACTATCTCTCCAACCCATAAGAATGTCCCCATAACAGTGAAAACAACCATAAAAATATGCAATTAACATTTTTTTTAATTATGTAAGCACTATTGTTGAGCTCGGAAAAAGCTTTTTCAAGGAACAGTCTTGGCTCTTGCATATAAATTTTTTTTAATAAAAAAGTTCAGACTTCTGTTCTCCAACAGCTCCCCTGCTCTCCTGCCTAGCAGACAAAGAAATGGAGTAGGTATCCTTTCTGCCCTTCTGACAAATAAGAGACTTCCCCATGAATTACATACAGGCTTGCCATTGGTTAAAAAAAAAAAAAAGTTTAATTCCTTTGCACATATGGCAAATTTATTTTAAAAAATCAGCAAGTTCTATATTTATAATTCCTTTAACAATTTTACAGTCTCAATATATAATAAATACATAAACACAGCAAAACAAAGGCATCTATCTAGTTGTAAGGATCTCAACCAAAGATAGAAGGTTGAAATTCTACTCATGCCCTGTTCTCAAAATGTTGTACTGCCATTTTTGAAACTAATTTAGTGAGCCTCAGTGTAGGACATAGAGAGAAATTGCATTTACTCGGAACTGGTTCCTGGTGAAATTGTTTAGCCCTCCAACAATAAGAAATTACAGGAGAACATTGAATTACTCCCTCCTCAAATCTAAAGTTCCAGTTTGGAATGTTTTCCTAAGAAATATATTAATCTGAAGAATTTCATGTTAATATATTTTATTTATTTATCATGAAATGTATGAATAATACATCAAAATTATCTTTAAGACAAAGCATACTTTTTAAAAACTCCCTTCAGACACAGAATACTTTAACATAGTTGTCTTGTTTTTGCATGTGATCCAATTCTGCTCAAAGACAGCAGCTTTGGGTAACAGGCAACTATTTCAGGAAATAGTTTATTTAAAACTAGATTTTTATGCCAGATCTTTTTGTTGTTGTTAAACAAATGAAGATATTTTACAGAATAATCACATCCATCAAACAAAGGCGTTAGAGAAGAAAAGCTAAAGCATTTTCATTAAAATACTTTAGAACCCACTGCAGACTTTCCCCTGCCCCTTGATCCATGGGTGTATGTATGGCAGGGGTGAAAGAAGTTATTTAAAATTCATTTCGAATAAAAAAAGACTGACTAGGTATGTGAATTGCTTTATTAAATATCATAAACTCTTATCTTTGTCTGTGAAATATGGATACAGTATGTAAGGTTCCCTGATTTAGCAAATAAAAATATAGGATGCCCAGCTGAATTTTCATTTCAGATAAGCAATGCACCAAGTTTTAGTGTAAGTATACACCATGAAACTTTTGGGACATAATTATATTTTCAAAAATTACTTGCTACAGCCAGTATTTTTCCTGGCAACTCTAAGTACATGAATAAAGCATTGAGTCTTTAAAGAAAAATAATTGGATAAAATGCAAACCTTATGCTGCTTTGATGTTTGCTGAGTCACTTATAAATTGAAGGCCCATCCCGCTCACATCCTGGCATAAGGTGTTTGTGATTAATTTTAAAAGTTTGGACCTAGAGATCTGAGTGTTCTCAAGGTTCATGGAATTTAAGCAGCCAGGATACCACAGACTTCAGTATCTGTTTTAAACTCAAAATACAGACAAACCAGGAAAATCTGGTAGGTCTTCACTTTCCATTATAATTATTCATTACCACATTCCGTCTGAGAGGAGGTACTGGAGACAATTCAGTGTAAGTAGAAGTGCTGAATTAATTTATCTAATTTTCCAAAATACCTGGCCACTTTATACATGTCCTTTACATATCTGATCACTGTTTGCTCTTTACTAGAGCATAGCCCATTCTGTTTCTCACTCCCTTATCTTCCACTTGCCCACATGCCTAGACAAACTCTACCCTGGGCTCAGTTACCCCATCAAGACTTCTCCTCTTATTTCTGTTAACAGTGATTTTCCCTATTCAGAGTTCCTCTAGCACCTTATCGTATAATAAGGTAAAGATTAAACACTTGTAAAGGTATAAGTACATCTAGATGCACATACCTGCACACACAAAGTGATACACCCTGCTAAAGATAATTTAATATTCCTTTCTACTTTTTCACTCACTTGGGTGGTTTGCAGAGTGAGCATCTATGAAGTACCTGTAAGCCTTGAAAAGATCAGGAAAAAAAAGAAAAGGGATGTTATAAGGTGAATTACATCTGGGTACATTGAGGTTCTTTCAGAAAAAAATGTAGGGGCGCCTAGGTGGCTCAGTCGGTTAAATCTCCGACTTCAGCTCAGGGCATGATCTCACATTTGTGGGTTCGAGCCCTGCGTTGGCCTCTGTGCTGACAGCTCAGAGCCTGGAGCCTGCTTCAGATTCTGTGTCTCCCTCTCCCTCTGCCCCTTCCCCACTCATGCTCTGTCTCTCTCTCTCTCAAAAATAAATAAAACATTAAAAAAAATTTTTAATGTAAAAGATTTAAGTTATTTTGGCTATAGAACTAGATTTTTTTTTGTTTTGCCTTGTTACTGCAACACTACTCTAAGAATGACCAAATAAGAACTCACATCTATGAGGTTACTTTCAATTAACATCTTAATGATAACTAGTGGAAAAATAGCCTTGAATGCATCTTATGCATAAGATACTACTATTCTAAGTAGTCCACATGTTCAATCTCATTTAATATCCAAGAAAACTGGATAAAGTACATTCTATCTCCTTTTTACAAATGAGGAAAATGAGATTCAGAGAGGTGTTATAAATTCGCCACAGTCACACAGCACTTAGATTAATCCAAATTAAATACATAGAGGGAGTTTACTATATATAATTCAGGCACTGAGCTAGATCTGAAGTATCAAAACAGAGAAGGAGTTGAAGAGGAAGAAGAAGAGGATGAGGAAGAAGGAAAAAAGGAAGAATAATAGGAAGAGGAGGAAGAACAAGAAGAGACAGTCCTTGGCCTCCTAAATCTTACAGTCTATTACGAATAATATACAGGCAAATAAGTAAACATAATCATATAAAATATTGTACAAAGATTATAAGAAGATAAAGATGTTTTATGGGAAATGAGGATCAAGAGCAGAGAGCTGATAATATTCACAGGGGTTTTATAAAACAAGATCTGAATAAGAATCCATTAATAAGGTTGTAAGCACCCATGTATAAATGAAGGTTTGTAACTATGAAAGCAAATGATGTGTTGGTAACACCCTAAGTAGTAAAATAAGGCGGGAAACATCCAAGGTTCCTTATATGCATATAAGGGGTCTTGAGTTGTGACATGGATGAGATGGGGAACATAATACCTCATTATTCAAAAATAAATCCACATGCCTCCATAAGAAGTCCAACTTCTAAATCTGATGGTCAAAGCTCTGAAAAAACTGGCCTAGGTTAACCTTTAAAACTTTATCTTCAAGTGCTCCTACAAACAAATATTCTTCTCCAAACATGTCAGTCTACTCATCCCTTCACAAAATATGCCATGCATACTTCCTCCTCTATGCTTTTGGCTGTCACTTTTGATATACTTAGAATACACACATGCACATACACAGTGTTCCTTCATTAAAGCTCAACTTAAAAGCTTAAAGGATTCTCTGCGAAGGAATGAACAAAAGAACCCTATCAGCACAGAAAACAGTTTCATGATTATACATACTAGAATACTGAAGGATCAAGAATTCCTTGAGAACAACATACTCAAATCAAAATATTAGTAGAACTTGGAAAATAGGCTCACAGACTTTCTTAGATAATTCACATGCCAGAAAAATATCGTGTTACCAACCCAAACCATGTCACAAAGGAGGGCAGATGACCTCAGTTGACACAAATAGGTCATGAAGGAAAATGAACTTCAGAACACTGTAGTCGTTCCTGATTAGACTGGGACTGTCTGTAAAATTCTACCTGGACAATAAGATGCTAAGGATGCCATAAAGTTGGCCTTTAGGTAGCAAAGGAATAATCAGATGGAGACCATATTCTGAACTTTAAGTGAACTAGAGATCCACAGAGATTAGAAATTGTGAGGCAGCAAGTCAAAAGAAGGGAGATAAATATTCCCTTATCTCCTTAAGATTTTCATCAAAACAGCCAGAGACCCAGTCCTGCTGGATGAATATGATAATTATTTCTAACAGTCTGTAAATAAGAAAAGCAACCAATGTTAACTATTTTTTTTAGATTACTGGGTTTCATATTTTAATACCTTTCACTTATAAAATTATTCATTCAACTATTTATTTATCCCATGTATTTTAAGTAACTATTATGTACCAAGCACTAAGTGCTGGGAATATGATGACAAACAATATATATTTGATTCCTAGCCTCACCAAGCTTATAATCTAGCAGGAAAGGCAGACACTGAACAAGTAATTGGAAATGGGATGAATAATTCTGAAGAAACAGTTCATATTGCTTGGGGAGTTTCGAGTAGTGTGATTTAACTTGATACTCAATTTCAATTCTGCAGGAAGAGAATTGTATGGAATACCAATGGGAAACCCAGTTGGCCTACCCAAGATAAACTGAGAGGAAGTTCAAGGAAATACGAAATACATGTTACTTTCCTATTCTAGAATTTAAAGTACAAAAAAAATACTGTCCGTAATTCAGTCTCAAATGCTTAAGAGAAAGGGGACAATCAGGTCAACTAGTAAAGCCCCCAGCCCTTATTTAATAGCTGAAAAGAATTAAGACCCAATGTGGTCACATGATGGGCCTCAGGCTACATAGCTCATAAACAGCAGAGCTAAAACTAAAATCCAAGTGTTAAGGCCTCTAAAGGAGTATTCCCTATACATTGTACAAGAGGAAGGCAAGTTACTTTTGTAATATTTCCTTGGTTTATATCTCACTCTAATATTTTTGAAATATTTTGGTAGAGGAGTGGTCATAGTTACAGGTTTTTAGAATTTGAGGAAGAGAGATGAGAATATAAAAGTTCTAAGAAAAGGGAATCTGAAAACAAGGAAAGAAATCCAATATAAGAAAAAAGACCTATGGAGAGAAATAACCCTACTGTAGTCAGGGACACAAAAGGTGTCCCTCTTTCCCTTTCCCGTTTCTCTGACTATGGGGGCACAGAGGGGTGGCAAAAGGTCTGAGCAGATCTTAAGCTTATTCATGATTTCCACTAGCCATCTTCGGTATCCTTCAATATAGACCACTGAGTTTCTCAGGATTACAATCAAGTGTGATTAAAAATATATTCAGAATGATTTACTTTTTTTTTTTTATCAGCTATGACATGAAATCTAAATAGAAATCTGGGCTTTGTTACTTGAAAGCCTTTTTCAAGACAACTTCTCTGGCACTATGTCCTTCCCACACCACATACTTACAACTTCACTGCTTCCTTGGGACACACCTCCTTGGAAATTCTGGAGCGGCAAGCCCATGCTAGAGGTAAGAGTTGCTTCACTGGATGACCTATGTCATCATGTACCTTGTTTGTGTACTGATGGAAGCCTTCCTTTGATTGACCCCATGCAGTCACTGGCTGCTTAATTCTTCACCCTGGACGACCCCCATTTATGACCCAGATTCTACTTCCCAGCAACAAAAGGAAACTAAGGGTTACCAGTTTAAAGAAGAGGCTGTCTTTGAAGCACTTAATACCAAAGGTGGTATTCAATACACATTGGGGAGGCAAGTTTGGGATCTTTTGTTTGTTGGTTTAATGTTTAACATTTCCTTAATATCCCTTCTTTTAATGGGCTTTAACCTTTTCTCTTTGATCTCTTTGCTTCTTTTTCAGAGAAGAGGAACCCAGCTCCTGCCCACCCACCCAATTCACCACCTCTTTCAGCAGCTTTCCCTTTGGCCTTCACAGCAGCTCCACAGACATTGGCACCCCTTCAGCAATGCCCTCCCCCCAGACTGTCCCTATTACACTTGTCATCTTCCTGATTAACACCTCCAACACTCATCCCCATTTTTAAGTACTTGTGAGAGCTTCGTTCCAAGAAGAGAGTTATGCTTTTGTGAAATTTCTCCCCAAAGCATACTTTACTGACCATCTTTCACCACATTTCCTTTAACAGCAAGCACTATTCATCCAATAGAAAACTCAGATGAGAAAATCATATGAAACCTCCACTTCAGGCACTTTGAGGAACTAACTAAATTATTTCAGACCATAAAGCATTACCTGGTACACTGAAGCGAAACCGTGTAAAAGCTCTACCTTCATTGACTGCTACTTGTTTTTTTTTTCTTCTTCACAAAGTGTTTCACAGACATTATTTTATATAACTCTTGAGGTAGACAGGCCAGAGAAGAGAAGAAAACTAAGACTCAGAACGTTGGAGTGATCTGCCAAGTCTCCATCAATTATCACACCCGAATATGGAAATGCCAACTGGTAAACAGTCCCGGCCTCGAGACTCCTGATTCTCAAGTCTCCCCTACTTGCTGACCCAGTGGGACACTCCATTCCTTCCACAATGTCTGGCTCTTTGGGGTAGGCATCCTGGGTTATGGTCAACAGTTAGTTCTGATTGTCCACACCTGATTTATACCTGCTGTTAAATGTCCACTATCAACATAGGAGCGCTTTAAGCTAAATATTCAGCTTTTTTTTTTTTGAGGGAGGCAGGGTCACATCAGCAGTTTAAACTCCAGCTGCAAATCTGCCTGCATGCAAACCTGTGGTTAAGAATCTTCAAAGATCTTTTCTCCCTGCTCCCACCAAGAGGCAAGGTTGGCACAGACAAGTATGCTTTGGCCTTGGGCTGTGAAAACGTTTTTGTTCCTTAAAAATAGGCCATTTTTTACACAAGGTTGGCCTTACTATCTCCCACTCTATGTGGGCCCTCAGCTTTGTTTCCTGTCCCCCACTAATATGTGCCTTTTACAACTCACTCTAGATTATCAGTAATTAGAGCTGCTTGCAGACAAATGCCAAATCTAGCACTTGCTTACACATCTGGACTTAAACATTTCTGGCCACTGAGGATTTCCTTTCCTCTACTGCTAGTTCAGCCATGCTTTTAATAAGATTTAATATTTAATCCAGCGTTTTTTAGGTGTTCAGTACAGAGAGGGGTTTCTCTGAATAGCTAGGTCTCCATAATGCCAGAAACAGAAGTCTTTGACCCGTAATTTGTCATTTTGTCCTTTATTGGCTGCCAGACATGCCATATACAAATCTCAAGGAAAAATGAACTTGCAAAATTGGCATAGAAAAGTGGAGTTACATTTCATGATAGTGCATGGAAATGGACCCTGGGGGTGCAGGATGCATGGGAGGCTGTGAAGTCACTGAAATTGCTATCATCTGGAAAAGATGATGTGATCATCAGCCAGACACATGGGTTTAAGCAAAGGAACATTTACACATTTATTAAGTAAGGTTTTCTTTAGAAGGAGAGAGGACCTTTTTTTTTCTTTTCCTTTTTTTAAAGCTAGAGCAGCAGCTCCCATGGGAATTCTAGTAAAAGTACACTGCAGGAAGCAGGGACCATGGTGGGCCTGAAGCCAAAACAGATTGGGAACCACCAGTGCAGAGGAAAAACGTACTCATGTCATTTAGAAGACCGAGACAGTGTGATTTTCCCCTCTGTGCCAGGGAATACATGCTCCCTCAGGGGCCAAAGCAGAGACATTCCCTCCAGCTCTGCCAAGGTCACCTTTTCAGGCAGATTTATTCTCAGGTGAAGGGAAAGATCCAGCTCCAGCTGCAACACATTCTATTTGCCTGCCTGCTAAAAGATTTGTTTGTTAAAGTGGAATTTCTTGCTTCCCACATAAGGGGGAAAATCTCCTAAGGAATGGGGTGAAACAACAATATACTGAAACCATCTCAGTAGATGTGAAATATGTTGGAAAAGACAAACACCAACTAATGATAGGAAGACAACTGCACCAAAAAGTCTGGTGTAAAACGAATACGACATTTACCTACTTTGCATGCTGAGACCCATCTCAAGCACAAAGAAAGACACCCCATAAAGGTTAATTATAGGAAGAATTTTAGTGCATCAGAGAAATAAATTCATAGTAATTTCTTTATCTGAGAAAAATTTACTGAGCTTCAGCTATGTGCCAGGCATTGTTCTAACAAACTTATCAGTGAACACAAACACAAATTGCTATAGCTTGTAATATATTTTAGCACGGGTCTTGTGGATTTCTAATCATTTTTCTGTTGCTGTATTTTACCACCTTCCGTTCTTGGATTTCTCAGAGATTTGCCCTTCGCTGTCCTGGATATATGTATGCTCTTGTGGATTTGGGGGCCGGGAATAGTTTCAGCAGGTTCTCAATCTACATGTAACTAGATGGAGGAGAAAGGCTTCCATCCAGCTCCCATGGACTGGCCTGTGTGCCTGTGAGCTTACGTTCTCCCAAAAAAGATGATTCAGGATAACGATTCTGGCACATTATCTCATTAGGCCTCCTGATACTAAATGAAGAAGGCAGTTGAAAAATAACACTCCATTTCACAAGAGAGAAATCTGGGGCATGGAAAGGTTAAATAACTTCTCTAAATCAAACAGCCAGGAACTGGGCCTGGGACAAGGACAGAGATCTTTAAAATTCACATCACATTTTCCATCTCTTACATCGCACTGTCTTTAGATTAAGTTTAAAGAATTCTGGCAAAAATCGAGAATATTAAAAGAGAAGAACATAACTATTAAAGAGTTGCGTATTTCAGAATACTGCTGAAATTTGGATTTGTCAACAATGACTCAAGGTACAAAAAATTAATCATCCACATAAAATGTGTTTTATAAAATTAATTAGTATTTTCTTTAATTAGATAAACTGTAAGATCATATTAAAAAATGTTTATGTTCCAGATGTCTCTCATAATAGTGATAATATAGCAACAACAAAACTCCACAAAATATTTCACAATATTTTGTTGCTATCTGAGCCTTTAAAATACAAACTTGGAAAATAAAATGCATAAAGGAAAAAGCAGAGGGAAACACATTTGTAAATAACCTGGACACATGAAGAAAAGAGATCAAGCTGAAACTGAATATCCAGCTGTGTAAACACATTTAGATACTTTTTAAAAATCTCAAATTGATGGTATTCGCAAGGCCTTCCCACTGCCAAATCGTAGACTTCACATTAATTCTTGTGTGATTCCACATCCTTTCCACACTGCATCAGTCTAAACTGTCTATTTCAGACGGAAGCACTCGAATTCCATGAATGTTTTTGTTTAATCAAGTGAGCACTGTAAACTGTTGTTCTTGGTCATACACTCTACTCTTAAATAAAAATAAGATTTCTCAAGATGAAAGACTTGAGGTGCAGGTGCTAAATATTTGCAAATACTTTCATTACTCTCAGAGATCTGAATTACAAGCAGGGAAGTGGAGCCTCATTAGTTTCAGTTCAGAAAAGAGTGCTAAATTCCACTAGTTGAAGGGAGAATCATTTTCTATCAAAAAATAAAATGATGAGAAGAGAGACTTCCCAGGTTTCTGGGACTTCGGACTAAGAGCTTCAGGCAAGTCAGTAACCATTCTAGCCACATGTTGAAATTCCTCTTCCAATTACATGAGATTAATGATAAGCAGAACCTATGCGCTATATGGCATTGCAGTAGGAGTTAATTTAAACCATCATTTGTAACTCTGATGACTACACTGACAATACCTATATTGATGAAACTGATTATAAGGCAAATTCACATCTGAGTTCTAACAGTTGCAACTGCTTTATTAAATTTAGCTTCTCTCTCACCCCCTACACCCTGTTTTGGTCAAATGGATGCTAACCTATCAAATCCTGGGGGGAAACGCCTTATTTATAAATTGCAATAGCTTTGCACATTAATTTGTTGGCTTAGAACTACCACTATTCGAAGCTAAATATGGTTGAAGTCACAGTATTTATTTACTACAAATTACGTGACTATCAAGCCTTTATTTTACCTATTTCTCATGAAACACTTCTCACCTCATGGCCCATTAAATCCATGGTGGTATATGTAAAAAATGTACTCAACTAAAATATTTTCTCAATCACACAAAGATAGGATTGCAAGATCTAACAAATAAAAATACACAGTAACTAGTTAAGTTTGAATTTCCAATAAACAATTACATACGTATACTAAAAATATTATTCATTGTTTATCGGAAATTCAAGTTTAAGAATCTGATGACACTGCTGGAAAGCATCACAAAAACAGTACTTATAACTATGGAAAATGTGAGCTATTAGCCTGATTCTACACACCCCAGATTTTACCTTCTTAAATAGACCAAAACTCATCACCTTCCTTGTCATTTTTATGTTTGTGATCAAAGCAGAGTATGGGATGATTAGGTGAATGAACTTTTGGACAAGTATACTGAATACTTTTTTAAAATTCAATTTTAAAATCAAAGATGAAACTACATTTCTCCTAAACCGCCTTTTTAAATGCAGCTTTAAGACTAATTTTAAGACCATTATTTTACAAAAAGGATAGTGTTAAGGAAATCTATTCATCTTCTGAAAGGCATAAAAACTATTAATAATTTTGAAGCAATATAAGAAAGAGAAGACAAGAATCTCTGTAATGTGGTAGTGTTGATCAAATAAAATGTACAAGTTTATGGCCACTCTAAGGGACAGATGGCAATTTAAAAAATTGCATTTGCCTATCAAGATTTTGTCATATCCTATACATTTATACATACAAATACCAAATTCCCCCCCAGACACTAGGTTTTGGAATACCCATGACTTTCTTTTCAATATGTCTCATGTTAGATCCATGTTTTTTAAACATCCTTTCTTAAGAAAGAGCTTTATAAATTAGGAACCAAAAGTCTTTACGTTAAATATCTCAGAGTGGTTATCAACATAATTAGCAGGGGAAAAAATGTCCAAATACAAAACTTACCATCGGTAAACTATTCCAAAGGAAGTATATTACCTGTACAATAATTCAAGTATGGGTCATCTCGTGGGCCACTGGCGCTTCAGCCCGTGGTACCCTTGGCGGACTCTTGTGAAATGCATCTCAGCAGCATTCACTTAGAGAAGGGGAGGGGGAAGCATTCACCCAGAGCTCCCATGCCCCCAGGGTCAGGGATCATCATACTTGGCATTCACTCTGCCACACATATGGGTTGCTCAATCAGGCACACAAGTTGGTTTCAAATCAAGTCCTGAGATTCTAGACACATATTTACATACATTTCAAAGAAAGGTGATTTTTGTCCCGTAATAGTTAGACTATGTAGATGATTATTAAAAGCTTTTTCCAAGTATGATTCGGTAATGAATGTAGAGTGAACTTAATCAGTGGAATAAAGAAAACCTTAATTGTCAATTTTCTCCACTTACAAAACAAAGAGCCCGATGATATCACACACTTGAACTCCAGAAGCCATCACCAAGACAACAGTGTTCGGGACTCCAGCCTCTATCCCCCCATAAAGATCATCGAATTAGCTCTACGAGAACAAAAACAGCTCTGAGACTGCTCGGGTCCACTTCAGAACCTTCAACAACACGGCAGAAGAACATACCTGAGTGTCACCACCCAAGAACGACCGAAGAACCGCTTCGATCTGCCCGCCTCGGTCCCCACAGCCAGCCCTGCCCGGCGCCAGGTGGGAAACACCCCGCTAGCGTTCCCTCTCCCGGAAGGGAGAGCAGGTAAAAGACGGGCTTCCAAAGCCATTCAGGCCCCACGTGAAGCACCTCCTTGGGTTTCACCCCAACCACAAACCAGCAAAGAGGACACGTACAGTGACAGCTAGGAACGGGAAGAAGGTCAGAGGTTACCAGCATCAGCCACACAGTGGGCACGACCCGGTTCACAGTTACCTGCTCTGCGGAGAAGCCCAGCAGCTTTCCCTTCGGAGGAAGCCAACCAGCGACCGCCTGCAGATTTCACCTGGTTTCACCCCACAGGTTCTCAAGTTCGGAGAAACCAGCGGCCTGAATCCGTCAAGGCTGGCGCCGCTGCCCTCACACCCAGCCGGGAGTCCACATGGGAGCCGCTTCAGGGCTCCGCGGCTGCGCATGCGCAAAATACCCAGCTTGACCCCCTGGCTGACCCCGACCACCGCGCGCATGCTCAGGACTAGCCTCTCCAGCTGCGGGCTGCGGGCCCTCCACCAACTCCGGATCTGGGCCTCCATAGCTCGTGTGTGTGTGTGTGTGTGTGTGTGTGTGTGTGTGTGTGTGTGT
>NC_043714.1:55755276-56019570 GCF_006229205.1 Suricata suricatta
GATCTGGGCCTCCATAGCTGTGTGTGTGTGTATGTGTCTGTGTGTTGCCACAGTGACCCCAACAGTCAAGGCGCCCACAGCGGACCTGTGGCTTACCTCCATGCAGCCCCTCTAGCTCTGTAACTACCCCCAGGGGAGGGAGCCTTGTCTCCAGCCTCCAATGCCACCCGTATGCCGGTGGTGAGACACTGTGGCCACAGGATTGCACCCAGATAGCTGGGGCTTCTGTAGCTGCTAGTGTATCCAAAGTTGACCTGGCCCTAGATCATGGTCCTTATTCTTACCACTGTGAGGCAAAATGAATAAACCCTTTAGAGTTTCTTTAAAAAAAAAAAAAAAGGAAGACATTTTTATTCAAGCCCAAGTTAGGACACCTGCCAGGGATACAGTCTTCACAAAGAAAAGAATGCTCTGCTAAGGGAACACTTGGTGAAGGGTTATATACAATTTTTACATAAAGAGTTACAAGTTATTAGACAACATTTCAGAAAGTTGGAGACCTTAAGTTTCCAGTATATGTAGAACTTTAATCTTAAGGGAACCAGGGGGGTTTCTTACTTTTTCTTATCTTCTGTGTTCAGAAGGCTCCTTTTTGGTTATTTTCTTCAACGAAACAGATGTACAATGTGTGCTTGGGGCAGAAATAGAGTCCATGCTTTGAGGTTTTGCCGAGTCATTTTTGACCTTGGTAAATGTTAAAGTATAGGTTCCCTGGGAGCCCAGGAAAAGGGCCTACAAACATTAAAAGTTGAAATTCCCTTTATCGCTACATAGGCGCCCGCTGGTGGTTCCCCACAGCTGAGTGTGCTTACACCACCAGCTCTCACCCACAATCAAGAAGGATTTATCTCTGAAATAAAATGATGGTTCAACTTCATGCAAATCAATAAATGTGATGCACTGCATCAATAGAATGAAAGACAACAATCACATGATCATCTCAATAGATTTTGAAAAAGCATTTAACAAAATTCCACATCCTTTGATGGTAAAACTCTTTTAACAAATTGGGTATAGAAAGAACACACCTCAACATAATAGAGGCCATATTTGACAAAACCACTGGTAACATCATACTCAACAGTAACAGAATTCAAAATCTGGTTCCAAAACTCTGAATGAATAAATTTAGTAAAAACCAAACTATTGTGTTTCCTGCATAATTCCCTGTGAATTCTCATGAGGAATGTATTCATTATTTCCTAATATAATGACAATACAAATTTTTAGATAATGCTATACACTTACCCTATCCTCCCCCAACATTTCAGGGCATTTCACAGCACTTATCATCCTCTGGACTAAATAGGATAACCCCCACTATTGACCAACCTCCATCTCCTATTTCTAGCCCCAAGTTGTCTTTGAATATGAATGATAGTTAGCAATTTAGGAATCCTGCACTTTAACATTGCAGATTTTAGCTCAAGTATATGTGCAATTTTCTTTCTCTCAATACCTCTCTCTCCCCAATGCCTTCCTTAGGAATGGATTTGTTACACATAATATCATGCTCAACTCCCAGAGGAGAAATAGCCATTATACAACATTCCCAAACACTTTAGGAAGCAGAATAGGATAGTGGGCAAAATAATTAACCAGGAGTTAGACAGCTGAATTATGGCTGTGTTTCTGCGTCTAATCACATATTTGACTTTAGATAAGTCAACTGAACTTTTTAATATACCAGGACTTGTTCAACCCTGATACAGCTTCTCTCTATGGAATAATAGTTTTTAAAAAAATTACCTTTAGAAAGTAACAGACATGGGGTGCCTGGTGGCTCAGTCGGTGAAGTATCCGACTCTTGACTTTGGCTCAGGTCATGGTCTCATGATTGCGAGATTGAGACTTGTGTCGGGTTCATGCTGAGTGTGGAGCCTACTTCAGATTCTCTGTCTTCCTCTATCTCTGCCTCTCCTCTCAAAGTAAGTAAATAAATATGGATTAAAAAAAGAAACTGACAGGTGATTGGTAGATTCCATTTTGCACTGATTTGTTTTCAAATTTATAACTTAGCAATGACTAGAAAATCATGTAAGAAATATTGAACATGTATAATACAGCTTGTTTTCTATAAAACTTTAATTACAAAAATATAAGTATGGCAACAGTGATTATGTAATTACAAAATTTCTCAAAGTTGAAAGTATTTGTCAAAAAATGCATATTTTTCTAATGGACTTTAGTTCGCCGATTTACAAAAGCAGTTTCATTTGCAAATTGATAGATACAACCTGCTCAAATGAAGAGGAAATTCTCAAGGGTGATTAGAATACAATGAAATTAATTTTAGATCTAATTTATTACTGAGTCTAAATGCAGTTTGTTTTAAAACTACATAATAGATTTATCTTATTTTTAAGTCCAATTTTTGGTGCTATTTAATTGTTTTGAAGTAATCTTCACTAATTACACGAGATCACGAACTCATTCAAAGTATTTCTAGGTCCATATATTTTTAAGCTCATATTTAACTTCTAAAATTTTTTTAATGTTTATTTTTGACAGAGAGGGAGACAGACAGACAGAGTGTAAGCAGGCAAGGAACAGAGAGAAAGGGAAACACAGAATTAGAAGCCAGCTCCAGGCTCTGAGCTGTCAGCACAGAGCCCGATGTGGGGCTCAAACTCATGAACCTGGAGATTATGACCTAATCTGAAGTCGATGCTTAACTAATTGAGCCAGGTGCCTTTCATATTTAACTTTTAAAAATATTCTCTGTGGTATAAACTTTAAAAATAACTCAAACCACGTTTTCTACTTACATAAATGGATCTGTTATTACATATGTCACCATCTAGCTAAAGAAATATAAAGATGAATAAGATGTAGTGCCTGATTTTAAAGAGTTTACAATCAAATGGAGAGAAATAGACAAACAAACAATAAAAACCTAGAAGACTACACTAATTTATCTAATAAGTATTTATTAACAATTCAATATTTGCTAAGTGCTAAAGAGATATCAATAAACAACAACAAATGAACAAAACAACTACAAATATCACTGCCTTCACAGACTTACATTATAATAGAGGGAGAGAAACAAAAAAAAGTAAAATATACCGTATGTCAAGTGTTGATAAATGGTGAAGAGGAAAACAAAATAGAAAAGCAAGAGATGAGTTTTAGAGTGGTCAAGGAGAACACTGAAAGGGTCATATTTGAACAAAATCCTGAAATGGGCAAGAAGTTGGCAAGGGCTCTCGGCCTGAGGCAGAAATATAACTGATTTAAATAAAATGTTGATGTGACTGGAGCAGGTTGAGCAAATAGGCAGGTTATCAAGAGATGAAGCCAGTGAAGAAATGGGGAGCTCATAGCAAGGGGGTCTTTTGGTGACGGTAAATGTGTTCATTGTCTATTGCTGCATAACCAAGTATCCCCAAAATTAGCAGCTGAACACAATGAATATGTATTATTTCACAAAGATCCTATGAGTCAAAAATCCAGTAGTCATTTAGCTGGGTGCTGTGTCTCAAGTTCTTTCAGAAAGTTGCAGGGAGATATCTGCTAGGGCTACAGTCATCCGAAGGTTGGCTCACTCACATGACTGGTAGCATTTCTGGCTGTTGTCAAGAGACCTCAGTTCCTGACCAGGCGGACCTCTCCATAGGGATGCTTGAGTGTCCTCACAACATGGCAGCCAGCTTTCCCAAAGAGAGAGGGTGGGAGGCATAAACTGTGTCTTGTATTGCATGCTCTCAGAAGTCACACAATGTTATTTCTACAATGTCCTATTGCTTGCATAGGCCAGCCCTATTCACTGGGGGAGGAAAGTACATAGGGATATACATTCCAGGAGACAAGAATCATTGAGGGCCATATTGTAGGCTGTGACCTCAGTAGGGAATTTGGATTTGCTTTGAATGAAATGGGAAGTTATCAGAAGCTTTTGAGCACAGTATTGACGTCAGTTTTTTGTTTATTTATTTATTTTGAGAGAGAAAGCATGCACAAGTGAGCACACGTGAGCAGAGGAAGGACAGAGAGAGAGGGAGAGAGAGAATCCCAAGCAGGCCCTATACCATCAGTGCAGAGCCCAACACAGGGTTCCATCCCACGAACCATGAGACCATGACCTGAGCCAAAATCAGAAGTTGGACGCTTAACCAACTGAGCCACCTGGGAGCTCTGATAAAATTTAAGTTTTAAAAGCGTTACAACAGTTCTTAGGTTGAGAATGGACAGTAGTGGGAGAGCATGGAACCCAGGAGGTCAGTTCAGTGGTGTTTACAATACCAGCAAGATGGCAGATTTGATGGTGGTAGCTGTGGGCATAAGGAGGAGGGTTAGAAGAGATCAAAGCTGAGATGTGACTTTGGGAGAAAAACAGACTGAAGAATTTTTGAGTGAATTATTGTGTGCTAACTGATGTAAAGCCTCCTTGGTCTTTTTACAAATTCTTCAGTAAAATATTTAACTCTAGTGACCTTTGGACTTTTTTTTTTTTTTGAGGAAATAAAATGTTGATTTCTGCTCCAAGCCCAAGCAAGTCTCATGAGCAAATTGTCCCAGAGCCTTCCTTGGGTTCAGCCCACATCTGAGTTTATCTTTATCTGCTGCAGAAAACCTTTTCCTGTTTCCCAGTCTTTCTGTTTAGAAATTGGATTCCTTTTACCTTATATCTTTCCTGAATTCCTGATTGCAAGTACACATCTGTTTCAGTTTCTCCCTTCCCCCTCTGCTGCTCCCAGCCAGCCAGTCTCCTCTCCCTTCCTCACCTAACACCTTGGTATTCCTATTTCCTCCTCCTCCTCAACTCCTTACCTACTCAAGGCCCAGCTATACCTCGTCCTAAGGGGGCTGTTTACAATTCAGTGTGGCTTCTTGGCTCCTTGTGATCTGCAAGCTGGCTCTTATGCATATCCTAGAAGCAGATCTAGCTAAAGGAACTTAGGAGATATATGCTACTGGCTAGAATATTTTTACATCAGTAGCATTACAATTATATTATTTCATATGTCATTGTTATTGTATTACTATTATCTATCATTATCATAAGTAAAAGGTGTCAGGTTCTTACCATGTCATGCATTATGTTAAATTTAATAGTATTATTTATGCATAAAGAAACCAAAGCTCAGAGTGGTGAAGTAATTTGCCCAAGGTTACCAAGCAGATGCAGGATTCAAACCCAAGCATGTTGATTCCAGACTACAATTGACCACTATCATGCATTCATCCACAATTAGCCATCTTTACAATTCAAAAACCATAATAAATAATGACATTCTTATTCAGATGTTAAAAATATAAAAAAGTGCTTATGTTTTGTTTTCCTTTAATAAGATACAAGAGAGAACATACAAATAGGATTGGAGAGACTTGGAATATCATAAAAAGAATTTCTCAATAAATTGAAAAACAAGCTTACATATATCACTTTTGTGAGAAAATCCAAAAAGCTAAAACTTAACCACATGGGTAAAATGCAAAAAGTTAAAAACAGACATTCATAATTCAGGTTGTCAGCTTTCAAAAATTTCATCTTAGACTGGGTATTGTAAACTATACTCTGACGTCTTGCAGGAGCATAAAAAAGTTTTGATGGCCGGGGAAAAGTGAACTGAATTTGAGTATAGTCAGCAGAATGGGGGAACTAAGATTGGGGAGGGGGGAGAAGAGAAAGAAAAAGAAGAGGAGGAGGAGTTTATCTAGAAGCTTTTAAGTTCAGAAAGGCCTGGGGAAAGTGGTTGTGGAAACATTATTAATAGTGACAAATTGACATCATTGATTATGAAATTAATGGAAGTAGGAAGAAGCTGTCTCCAAGCTTTTATCCAAAGATTTCAAATGTTTTAAAAGAGTCCAATGGTCAATTCTTTCCAAAGAGACTGATAAATTGAACATAATAAAAGCACAGATCAGGACCCTGTCAGCCAACATTCTGGGATCATTATGTTCTCCCCGAAGGATGACCCCTCTACCATGCTAGAAGCCTAAAGGCTGACAGCCACAAAATATTACCCTGTCTCTAATGATCCCAAGGATGATGTGACTCAGCTTCCAACCTACCTTCCCGGTGACTTCCTGTGCAAAGAGAAAGCTAGCTGGCAATAAATAACCCATTTGCCCATAGTCAGGGAGGACTACCTGACAACCAAATGAATAGAGATTATTTTGAAAATAGAGGAAAAATTACCCTTCACCAAGAAAAGACTGATAAATGAGAAGCTTACACCGGTCTCAGTTAACCATTTAAAAAATAGGAACAGCCTGGATAGATCAGTTGGTGGTTAGACATAATCTCCAAACCATCTGTAGTGTCAGGCTCTGAAAAATCCATGAGGCACAGGAAAGCAAAAGGTAAAGAAGCATACATATGACACGCCAGAAAGGCTGTTAGCAGTAACTGTGCAGTTTTGTGCCCTGGGATGATATGATTTCTCTTGGTTTTTCAACTGAGCATGAAAGTACTTGGCTGAATAAATATAGTTCAAAGAGCCAATGTCTTTTTTTTTTTTTTTAGCGCAAGTTAAATCTCAGTTACATGTGAGAAAGGAAGAGTGGCAAAACCTGAAATTCAGATGAACCCATTGTCGCCTGTTATGAAATCCAGTCTTGGGAGGCAATCCTTAAACCACCCAGTCAGGAGGAATAAGGTGATTGGAGAAACATTAGCTTAGAGGAACTCTTTTGAGGAAGGAGAAAATCCACTTTAGAACTCTGGAAGTCTATTGCTAATAAGCTTGAACGATGAATATTTTGCAATTAAAAGTCAATTTAGTAAAATTCCAATTAAATTCTCATCCTTAGAACCAGTTAGAATCTACGTTACAGACTTTCTGCATATTAGTATAGGTTCACAATGACTGAGCTTAATCTGTTTCCTATCTCTCAGATATCAAAATAGATTCAGCTTGACTAGAACTCTGGGAATATATCTCTCTAAGATTTGACCTTCTGATACAGAAGAGGAGTGCTGTACTCAATAGTGCATGAATAGCTACATGCTCCATATGAAAATCTCCATAATATTCTTGAAGAGACATAAAATATGAGTGGGTAGTGAATTAAGGACCTAATGACCCCCAATATAGAAAAGGATTTTATAATGAGACATGGTGAATAATATTACAATTTTAACAAAGATGATGAGAAACATTATCTTTACAAATAACACAAGGCAAGAAAGTGAGGACTGTTTGAAATTCTCCAACCCTGTGCCATGCAATCATTTTTCACATACATATACATTTACACACCACTCAAACCCATGATTCAAGATGACTGGAAAGAAAAAAATCTGAGCCTTTGAGCAAAGAGAATAAAAAGAAATGTTAAATGAAGATATTAAAGTAAAAAAAAAAGTTGTACACTATTGATGAGAATATAAATTGGAATAGACTTTCTGAAGGGCAATTTGACAGTGTTTATGAACCTTTTAAATGTGCTTACTCCTTGACCCAGTAATTCTAGTTTTAGGATTCTAGCCTAGAGAAATATTTGCAGGTGTACATAAGAGCACAGAAAATGTTCATTATGTATTGCTGATTCAGCAGAATAACTGGGATCACACAAATGTCTATCAATAGAGTAGTAGTTCAATTATGATAAATTTTCATCATAAAAATACTATTCAAAGATTTAAGACAATAAGGAAAAGCTATATGTTTTAATATTTGACTATCTCTAAGACATATTATGCAATGGAAAAAAGAAATGTGGCAGTAGATACTTAGATGCTTATCATACTATGATTCAAATCTATGTATTCACATATATGTAACATATATGTAAATACATTTACAAATATATGTGAAAGCATGATTTCAGTGATCACCTCTAGAGAGCAAAGTGGGTGCCTAGGAAAGAGGTAAAGTAAACTTTCATTTTTTAATTTTATAAATGCCTACATTACTTAAATATGTTAAAAACAAGTATATAACAATTATAAAGGAAAAGATTTTAGTTTTTGAAGCTTTTTATTTATTTTGAGAGGCGGGGGGACAAGTCAGTGAGGGGCTTCAGAGAGAGAGCATGAGCAGGTAAGCACATCAGAGCTTTAAGCAGGGGATGAAAACATTGCAAAGCAAAAATAGCTTTGAACATTAGAGAACAGGAAGATGTTGGGTATTACTGCAGTGTGAATTCTTTATTTAAGAACCACCAGACAGAAGGAATTGAGCAGGAGGAGTCAGATCATAAGCAGTTTTAAATACTTTCTTTATGAATTGAGGATTTATCCTCAAGTGAAGGTCTGGTTTAAATGATTTTAAGGAGAAAACTGATGATTAGATTAATCTTCTAGAAAGGTAACTCCAGAGATGAAGTAGAACATAAGGTAGGTAAAAAAAAAAAGAAAAGAAACAGAAGAAGCAGGAGAAGAAGGAGAAGGAGAAGAATGTGACATTGCCATGTGGCTTGCCTTGGTCAGCCTGGGTTCCACAGTAAAGACCAGGTGGAGCAGAGCTGACTGTGGACTGTGACAGACATGATCTACACCACTTGTGGTGTTGATTAATACCACTGCATACTCCAATCCATCCTTGGTAAATCTTGTTCTCTTTTTAAATAATATTATTTATTTATTTTTGTTTTAAAAGATTTGCCTTTATAAGGGTACCTGTTTTGTCACACAGTTAAGCGTCCAATTCTTGGTTTCTGCTCAGGTCATGATCTCACTGTTTGTGGGTTCGAGCCCCATGTTGGGCTCCATGCTACTAACGTGGAGCCTGCAAGGGAATCTCTGCCTTCCTCTCTCTCTGCCCCTCCTCTGTTCAAACACTCTCTCTCAAAATAAATAAATAATAAAACTTAAAACAACAACAACAAAAATACCTTGACCTTCTCACCAACCTGCCTTCATCACAGGATATTGTAATTGCTCATTTATTTGCCTGCCTTTCTCCATGAAGCATGTGCTTCTTGACAGTGAGAGCTAAATATTTCATCCTTGTATTGTTTCCTTGTACCTAGCTCAGTACTTGGTACCTATAGGTGTTTGAGGAATGTGAGTTAAATACTTTCAGTACAACTGAGTGGGAAGGGTATAGGTAATCATTCTATGTGCCTTCTGCCTGACATGTCTTCTCAATCCATGCACTTCCCCTTAATAGGGAAGTGGATTCTCCAACAGGATCGAAGGTTGCTGACATCCTAAAGTCCTGATCAGATCAGCATCTTTGTCTGGGGCTCTGATCTCCACCTTCCCCAGGATTAAATTGCAACCTGAATGTGCATTCCTGGATCAATTTGATGTCAAGAATGGCTACTACATAAAAACACTGGCTCCGCCATTCCCTTAGACAATTAAAGCAGTGCCAATGGGCACTGAACTTTTCCCTCCCCATTGGACCACAGGCCATTCTCCTCAGGGCGCAGCCTAACCAACAGTTTGGGACCATTAGCTCAACACATCTTCCCATTTCAGTGCCCTCACCAACCGCCCAGGACCTGACCAATGTCAGGATGATATTCATGCTTCTACTTGAAAAACTTGCAGTGATTTTTCTTCAATCCATACATGCTAGAAAATCAGAAAGCTTCCTTTTGAGAAGCTAAGCCTGAATAGCAGCCAAGATTGAGAGCAGTTGTGTTATGCTTTCCTACAGATGCTGCCATCTCAGGAGCTACATTTTAAGCAATATCTGCCTTCCAAAGACTTTAACTACTTTACTTGGTTGATATATTTTATTTTATTTTATTTTATTTTATTTTATTTTATTTTATGTTTTATTTATTTTTGAGAGAGAGAGAGAGACAGCATGAGCAGGGGATGGTCAAAGAGAGAGGGAGACACAGAAGAATACGAAAACAGGCTCCAGGCTCTGTGCTGACAGTGGGGCTCAAACCCACGAACCATGAGATCATGACCTGAGCCAAAGTTGGGCGCTTAACCGACTGAGCCACCCAGGTGCCCCATTAAAAGGCATATCTACAAGACTTTGATAACATGCTTATGTTGGTAAGTTCAGTTATTTAACCTGTTCACACACCAAATCTTCCTGCCTTTGTTGGGTTTCTTACCCAATATTTTTACATCTAAAATCTATAAAGTTATAAAAGAAGCAAACTCTCTATTTTCTTCACAGCTTTCCATACCATCTAACATATTTTATACTTTGCTAATTTACTTATCTTTTTGTTTCTACTGTAATAGAAGCCCCAGGAGGGCAGACATTTCATTTGCTTTGTTCTCTTGCATATGTTTGGTGTCTAGAACAGTGCCCACCTCCTTAAATCCATTGGTATGTATACAAAGAAGGGAAGATGTATATAAAGAGCCAACTAGCAATCTCTGCCATAGATTTTTATTCAGTTGGTGCAGACACATGGCCACATCTAGTATGAGGAATAACGGGAGTGGTATTTTTTAAATCTCTAGTGATGTTCATATGCTGTCAGACTTGAGAAGCATTGTTGAAAAGCATTGTTTGTCTAGAAGAGTTTCTGATTCTCTCCTTGTCTTTGTTTCTTTCTGTGAAGAATTCCCAATGGAGTTGGAAATGGAATTTGAGGATGGAGGTGGATCCTGTTAAAAAACTTCTTAAAGGAATGAGTAAACTTGAATCAATTTAGAAAATTATTTGACCAAGGAAATTATGAGCTATGATGACCTTGATGACAAGCTTATGATATTTCTGCTTCTATTTTTCTTTTATGCCAAATACCTTACATTTGAAGTAGATTTAAGGAAGTCATTTAAGAAACTAAGAACTATGATTTTGGGACCCAATTATGATTGTTCCTTCTCACCATAAACTTTCTGTGTTGACTTCTGTGACTTCTTTCAAATGAGATTTTTTTTTTTACCCTTAATATTCCAGAAGTGGCAGAGAAGATAATCTATTACATTTGAAACATGATACAATAGTTAATAGTTTCCTTCCTTTCTTAATAATTATTTTAAAAAACTTTTATAGACTCTAGGGGGAATGGTAGCATTCTATTTCAGCCATTAAACCCTGCCTATTGAATAAAATTAAATTTCTCTGGTACCAAGAAGGCATTCCCTATCACGCATAGCAGTTATGAATTTCAGTCTACAGATTCAGACAAAATCCTTTCTTCTTTCTTTTTTCTTTCTTTCTTTCTTCTCTTTTTATGACTATCTAATATGAACTCCTTTTGGGAGCTATCTGAACTCACTAGTTGAGTGAAAATTCCTGGTGAGGGTATGACACGTTTGCACAGTCTCTTGCCCCCAGAGAGCTACCAAAATCTACTCTCTTGTAACTTTCATTTCTGCTTGGGCACCAAACCTTGGAGTGCCTTGCTGATTAGTGTCAGGAGCGGCCTGTGCCCCTGCCCTGTCCCTAAAGCTTGATTGCACCTGGTCAGGGAAAAGATGTGTAAACTAGATACACTCTAATGCGACAAAGGCAAGCAACATATAATTTTCCTCCTTGCTCAGCAGTTTACTGATAGCTCACTACTTTCTAGGCCTGGACACTGTTGCAAAAGTCACTACTGCAATAAAATGTATCAGTCGTCTTTGGGACTGTGAGAGCAGGCATTATATCTCCTGGGAATCCTGTTTTTCTGAAAACTTTCTCTTAGAGTTATAAACAACCTAATGACCCTTACTCATAAAAAACTGACCTTTACTAAACACTGCTGTTTGCCTCTTGTTTAAAGGTCACTTCTTTAAAACACCTGTAAAAATATACCTGCCCTTCCCATATGATAGCATGAGTGCCTGTAGCTAAGTTTTTTATGACAATCATTACTACTAGAATTGTAACTTCTGCAGAACCCATGTCCCAGAAAATTGTAAAAATTATCTATGAGAAATCATTTACTACTCTTTCTGGTCCTTGTACCTTTCACCATAAATAAAGCCAGAGAATCAGACAGAGCAGAGAAGCCTGTCTGGTGATCAGAAAGAAACTTGAGGCTCTCTCACTCTCTCCTCCTGACACAGTCCATCCTTCAGGGAACTCTGGACCTGCTGGAGCAGGACTCTGGCAAACTCCCATCTTGTTAATATAGTAGATAGTTATTTTGGGGTTTCTGCTTCTAGGTTTTGGAGTTTTTATTAGTACCAAGGCATTTGATGGGACAAATTCTCAAGGTTCTATCTATGATCTGCAGATCACCTGTCCTTGAAGTTACATCTTGATGGCGGTGAATTAATCCTGCTACCTTCCAGCCCTGATAGAGCATGAAAATATGAGAAGCTATTTAAATGGCCCATTACCCAGACATGCCACCCCACCAAGCCCTTCTGAGGGCTAACCCAGCCCTGGACTCTGCTGGGCCCCTAAACACATGGTTACTCGCTCCAGCTTCCTCTGATAGTTTCCTCTCGATATCTCTGCTCCATCTGTCTTCCATCCAGGCAAAACAATTCATCTTTTGCTTGCTTCATAAGCTTCATAAGCATCAAGCAAAAGCTCCTTCATGAATTGACACATTTGTAAACCAAAAGCCCTGAAGATATACTTTTTTCTACTTTCTGATACACTGCTTTCCTTCCCTGAGGCAATGAGTTTACTCTGTGCGTGTGATGAGGGAGCATAAGGCAAGCTGACAGGCCCCTCCCCTTCCACCCCCCACCCCTTCCCCAGGTGGGATTGGAGTGATATTTGGGCACTCCTGGCTGCCCAAGAACAAAGGAAAGGGGAAGACAAAGGGTTAACTGATAGAGATCAGAGTCCTGCAGGACCTAAGTCTCCATCACCCTCCATAGTGCCGTGGGAAACAGAGGCAGAAGGAAATGACAGATAGAACTAAATTACCTTATAACCTACAGCCCATTGAGAAATACTTGAGGCAGGCAGTAAGTTTCTCCTGGAACTCCCTACTGTCTTAAGGCTAATGTTTTGCCAGAGGCAAAAAAAACCTTAGCTTGACAATAGCTAGGTTTCCAGAATCCCTGAAGTCTTCTTTAGCATATGAAAGTCTCACTGGATTCTTCCTACAGCCCCACTTCTTCCTTTCTGTTCCTTCCCTCCCCTTCCCCTTTCCCTTTCTTTTCCTTTTCTTTCTTTCCTGTTAGAGAGAGTGCACACATGCGCAGGAGGGGCAGAAGGAGAGAGAGAATCTCAAGTAGGTCCCACTCAGTCTCATGTCCTTGAGATCATGACCTGAGCTGAAAGAGTTGGATGCTTCACTGACTGAGCCACCCAGGTGCCCCATGACTTGCTTTCTATCTCAGAGAATTCTTAGGTGAATACAGTAATTCTCCTTTTTAAAACCATGCCACGTCTAATAAGTTTAAAAAAAAAAACCTCTTTTGTCCCCATGTCCCCTTGTCATTCATTGAAATTAAAAACAAAACTACTGTCACTAAGAGGAAAAAAAAAAACCCTCACCCCCAACCTCAGTATAAAACCAGTCTCTCCTCATGATCCCAGGGCAGCTCTTCCTGTCCTGTCCCCAGGCTTTAATAAACCAACCTTTTTTCACCAAAGACGTCTTCAAGAATTCTTTCTTGGTCGTCGGCACGAGACCCCCATGAAGCCCGCTATCACCCCAAAGACCACATCACTTGAGGTGGATGAAGTAAAAAGAAGTACAAAAAAAGAAAACAAACCTTTATATAAGCAAAATATTATCTACTTCAAAAATAGATGGTGAGGTTTCAAATAAAAGGGGTTTTTCCCTCCACATGGTACTGACTTTTCAGCACTGGTTTACCGTGTTGTGACTCCTAAGAAATGTGTTTTGTTATTATATTTCATCTACCTATACTTACCTCCACTTGAAATTCAGGACCTCTTGTAAGTATTTAATAAGTATTTGTTGAACTGGGGTGTAAAATCAATTTCATACAATCTAAAACCAAAAAACAAAGAAGGGAGGCTATAAGTAAGGCTTAAACATTCAGATATGATAACAGCTGGCTAGACTGTGCAAAATTTGTGGTTAATTATATTATCCAATTGGGGATTCAAATGATCAGGGAAATAGTAAAGTTCCCACGTAAATAAAAACTAATCTGGAAAGACATAAACACTACGAAGACAGCAAAGATGGGTCACCATTTTCTAAGTTGGATCTGATTAAGATGGTAATTGTGTAGAGAAAAAAAGGATTCCATAGTGAAGCAAGTTTGAGAAATGCTGCATGTCATACCTAAGAAACTTGAAAAGCACATTATCTTACTTATCTAAAGCCCCTGAGGAGTTGTGAAGAAAAGGAAGCAGAAAGCTGTTTAATTTTGCCTAAAATAGTATTTTTCAAACTTATTTGAGCATCTTTGCTGGCTTTCTCTCTCTCTCTGTCCACACACACACAACACACACACACACACACACACACACACACACACACACACACATCCTCTAATCATCTAATGAACAAACACCTGTGTTAAAAAAAATTGCCTTTGGGCATGTGGCTGGCTCAGTCAGCAGAGTATGTGACTCTTGATCTCAGGGAAGTTTGAGCCCCACACTGGGTGTAGAGATTGCCTAAAAATTAAAAAAAATCTTGGGGCACCTGGGATCGAGCCTTGCACTGGGCACCACAGTGGCCATGGAGCCTGACTGGGATTCTCTGGCTCCCCCTACCCCTCCCCTGTTCACACTCCCCCTCTTTCTCTCAAAAATTAAATTAAATTAAATTAGCTAAGTCACATTAATTAAATTAAAATAAAAACTTAAGAATGGAAAATCCTTATAAAATCAAGTTTGGTGTTTATTTTAAATTCATAGTTTACTTGCCTTCCAATTTTTTCTTAAGTTCCTTAGTAAAATCTCTGACCACAGAATAAACCTTATTCATTCTATTAAGAAACTACTAGTTGAATATTTGATAGGGAAGTGATGTGCAAATATTGGCTTAAAATGGTTGCCTTTAAAATTTTATGTATATATTTCTTTATCACAGTTATTGTCTTTTCTTTTGCTGTCTCCTGGTTTCTCTGTTTTTAGAATAGGTATTCTTTCTTTATTTCTCTCTTTCTTCTTTTTCCTTCTTTCCTTCCTTCCCCTTTTTTTCTTTCCTCTTCTTTCTTCTCTTTCTTCCTCTCTTTCTTTCCCTTCCTTCCTTCTTTCCTTGTTCCTCCCTTCCTTCTTTCCTTCCTTTCTTTTGTTCATATTCACTGGCAGAGAAAATACCTTTATACTAAATGATAAAGACTTTGAGACCTAATTTTTTTTTTTTTTTTTTTTTTTTTTAGATATTTGAGCAAGCTTTTGAAGGAACTATAGGTGGGACACCTGGGTGGCTCAGTTGGTTAAGCATCAGAGTGGCTCAGGTCATGATCTCATAGCTTTTGAGTTCGAGCCCACACTGGGCTCTGTGCTGACAGTTCAGAGCCTGGAGCCTGCTTTGGATTCTATGTCTCCATTGCTTTCTTCCCCTCCCCTGCTCACATTCTGTCTCTCTCTGTCTCAAAAATAAATAAACATTAAAAATTTTAAGAAAAGACTATAGGAGATAGCCCTGATTTTCTTTTGAAAAATATGGTTTTATCAACCAAAAAAAAAAAAAAAAAAAGATTTAGGCATCTTTCAGAAACCTTGTCAAAGTGACCAGAAGAGAGAGACAAATCCACACAACAGTGGACCTCCCTTTAGTCATTGACATTTTATTGGTGAATAGGTGTTTGGCTTTACTTTAAGTTCAGATATAAGAGCCAGTTTCTTCCCAATTTTAGTAATTTCCCTTTCCTTATCTTTCTACTCTGGCTTCTGGGGAAGCGAACTCCTTCCCACTCTATAAATCAAGCTAAGGAAGTTCATCCGATTGGTGAGAACCTAATAGCCTGGGGCCAAGTCCCAGGTGTGGGGAAACTTTTCCTCTGGCGTAGGAAGCAATATTGATTGGCTTTCTGTCCCAGAGACCACATGGATCTTGTCTTTCTATTCTCCATATGTGGACAAGTGTCACTCAATTTTGATGGGCTCCAGAATCATTTGGAAGGCTTAATAAAACAGATTATTGTATCCCATCCCCAGAATTTTTTGATTCAGTAGTTTGGGATAGGGTCCAAGGGTTTGCCTTTCTAACAGGTTTCCAAGTGATGTTGATGCTGTGGTCCTTTGATCCACGTTGAGAACCACTGTGCTAGACGAAACAGGAATGGCCTTTTCTTCTCTTATTATCCAGGTCTCTCCCATCTCTGTTCTAGCATGTCCTCCTCTGGCTGGGCAGGTAATTCAGGTAAGTCTCTAATTTGTGCAGGTGATTTTTAATTCAAGGGGAAGCTAATAACCTCATATCCTTTTGGGAACTAAGCCCGTATCCTCCTACAAGGGATAAACAGTGAATTTTGTACCTTGGATGGTAATACTGACACTTAACCAACGTTTGACTCATTGTGCCTTTTTTTTTTGCAATTGATTAAAACTCATATAGAAGGTGGAGCAAGTGATTAGCTTGTTCTTTAAATTTCCTCCTGGTCCCAACTTCCTCTTCTTCTGCAACAGATATTCCCCTGCCCAGCGGCTCAGAGGTGTGTACATGTGATCTTTCTGCATCTGCAGATTGCTAGGAATTCAAGCTTTTTCTAATAGAAGGTCCTTGTATCAGAGTAAGATATTCCAGTGTCTGTCCGTCTGCAGGAAGAGCTTTATGGAGACATTCTGCACATACGTGGCAGGTGTTTTCATATCCATATATCATTTATAGTTTGCTGCCACCAGACCATGACAGTGGAATGCACATTTACCACAGAATGTAGTATAAAAAGCTTTTTCTCCTAGCAGAATAATAAAAAACTCTCTTACTGTATAAGAAAATAAAACAAAGATGGTAATTTAACAAATAAGAAAAGAAAAAGCAAAGCTTGTTTTGTAATTTTTTAATTGAGCTATAACAACATATAAATATTCATTTTTATTTATACAACCTAAGGATTTGATATATGTAGGCCTTGGTAAAGTTTTATCAAAATAAGCTTAGTCAACATCCATCACCACCAATAGTTACATATTTTTCTTATAATGAAAACATTTAGATCTACTCTTAGCAACTTTCAAATATAAAATACCATGTTGTTAACTATAGTCACCATGCTGTCCATTATACTTCCAGGACTTATTTATCTTCAACCTACTTCATCCATCATATAAGCCTATTATATTTGCTAAAAATGTGGTATATCACAAGACTGCCCATGTACCAGTTGATTCTGTGAAAAACGATGATTATCATTTTTTCATATGTCATTTTGTTAAAGACTTTATCCTACCATTGAAATGGATGTGGTTTTATCTGTACAGATTTCATATAGACAGATATTCATTACATTATTTATACAAGTGAAAAACTGAGATGTCTTAATTTTCACACACAATAAATACTCATAGAATTTGTTGAAAAATGTTGTTCAGTGTTGTGTTGGGAGGGGCTGCAACAGGGAGAAAATTCAGTAATGTTGTGCTGGGAGAGGGTTCTTAATGTCTTCGTGTCACCCCAAATCACCTTTCAGAGTGTCTTCAAGCACTGTCTTGACTGTTTCATATGTGGTCTCAAAATATACTTAAAGATCATCAGTACAATGTAAATATACCTATATATGTATGTATAGGTCAGTAATGGTACCATTTGGGGCGCCTGGGTAGCTTAGTCAGTTAAGCATCCAATTTTTTTTTAATTTTTTAATGTTTTATTTATTTTTGAGAGAAAAAGAGAGAGACATCGTGAACAGGGGAGAGTCAGAGAGAAAGGAGACACAGAATTTGAAGACAGTCTCCAGGCTCTGAGCTGTCAGCACAGAGCCTGACATGGGGCTCGAACCCACAGATCAGGAGATCATGACCTGAGCTGAAGTCGGACGCTCAACTGACTGAGCCACCCAGGCGCCCCAAGCATCCAATTCTTGATTTCAGCTCAGGTCATAATCTCATGGAGACTGCTTGGGATTCTCTCTCTCTCTCTCTCTCTCTCTCTCTCTGCCCCTCCCTTGCTTGCACTCACACTCTCTCTATCTCAAAATACATAACTAAACATTAAAAAATTTTTAAATAATAATGGTACTGTATATCTTACAGTGCTGAGTTGGTTTAATTAGTCTACAGTTTGGGCCTGTTAGGAAAACATCTGACGAATTCAGTCAGACTCCTACGCCATTTGTCATCTACTCTTCATCCTAAGTGTGATGATCTAATCTGGGTCTTCTAGGAACCCACTCATGCAGAACTTGGGGTGGGAGTCACAATACTGTCTCCAAAGGAGTGAAAATTGACTCTTGGGGGCTGAAAAAAATTATGGATATTACAGTGCTGTGTGCCCCTCTAAAGACCCCAGTAGAAAAAAATAGATATACATTATAATTGTGGTGGTAAAATTTCATGAGGTGGTCACGATTAGGAAAAATTCTTCAAAAAGTCTCCTTAGGGCATCAATAATGAAGAGAGAGAGGGCTATGAAACATTGCTCTACTGCATTGCTTCTGTGTGAATGCTAATCCACTCCCAAAACTGTGTTGTTTTTGTAACATTTATTGAGGACTTAATATAACGAATTTGTGATATTGGCATTATCATTCTGCCCGTTTACAGTGAAGCATGAAGAATCTTCTTTTCATTAAGTTACATGGCTAGTAAGTAACGAAGCCAGTGTTCAAGTTCAGGCTGACTGAATACACTACCGAGGCTTGCAAACATGATGCTTTCCTTTAATTCAAAGGTTATTTGAACTCAAATAACTGTAAATCTAGTTCTTCCCCTGAGTGGCAGGCTCTTCTACCCAACAAGTGAATCTAATCTTAATCTGATCTACTGGAATATTTCACTGGCAACTCAAATTTTTTTTATTTACTTAAGTGACTTATTGTGCCATAATTGGCATACAATAAAGAGCACAAAATGAAAGTGTATAATTTGTTAAGTGTTGGAAAACTACACTCCAAAAAAAAAAATGCTCCACAATAAAGATAAGGAATGTATCTGTCACCCTCCAAATTTCCTCAAATTCCATTGTAATATCTCTGTCCAACTCCTTCCTGAGACCCATCTGAGCCACAACAACGACTAATTTGCTTTCAGTCACGTGTTTACCATTCCCGGTATCCTTCATGGTTTATGTAGAGCCAGATTTCCACCTGTTATCATCTCCTTCCACCTGGTAGATTTCTTCTATTTCTTGTAGAGCAGTCTGCTAGAGATGAATTCCTTTATCTTTTATGTCTGAAAAAGTGTTCACTTTACTTTTGTTTTTTGAAAGACAATTCACTGAGTGTAGAATTCTAGGTGACAATGTTTTTTTTTTCATTATTTTAAAGATGTTGTTCTACTTTCTCCTGCTCATGTTGTTTCCAAGAAGTCTATTGTCATTTTATCTTTGCAATTGTACATAATTTGCCTTTTATCTGTATCTATTTTTGATATTTTTGTTATCGGTATTTCAAGTAATCTCAGTATGATGTGCCTTTGTGTAGTTTTCTTCATGTGTTTTGTGTTTTGAATTCATTGAGCTTCTTGAATATATAGGTTTATAGTTTTCCACAAACTTGAAAATATTTCACATGTTCTTTCCTTAATATTTTTTTATTTCTCATTTTCTTCTCTTTGAGGGATTCCAGTTGTACAACGACAAGCTTCTTGACGTGGCCTCAAAACTCAATTATCACTCTGCTCGGTTAATCTATTTTTTCTTTGGTTGCTTGTGCTTTGGGTATCATATCTAGAAAACTTTAGCTGATCCAAAAATCATAAAGATTTATACCTAAGTTTTCTTCTGAGGTTTTTTGCTTTAGCTTTTACATTTAGGTTTTCAATATATTTTGAGTTAATTTTTGTGTATGGTATTGTTTCAACTATTTTTTGCATGTAGATAAACGATTATTCCAGAACCATTTGTTGAAAAGATTATTAGCGCCTTAATTTAATTGTGTTGGTAATTTTGTTGAAAATCAATTAATCATGAATGCAAGGGTTTATTTCTGGACTCTCAATTTTATTGCGTTGAGTCATTTATCTGTCCTTATTGCAGTATCTCACTGTGTTGATTTCTGCAGCCTTGTCGTAAGTATTGAAAATGGAAAGTTTAAATCCTCCAACTTTGTTTTTCTTTTTCATAATTGTTTTTGGCTGTTCTGGATACATTGAATTTTCATATGAATTTTAGGATCACCTTGTCAATTTTTGCACATAAGTCCACCTGAATTTTGATAGAGATTGCATTGAATCTATAAAACAAATTGGGTAGTATTAACATCTTAATAATTTGTGTTTTTTTCAGTCTATAAATATGGGCTAGTTTTCAACTTATTTGGGTTTTCTAATGCTTTATTTATTTTATTTTATTTTTTTGAGAGAGAGACAGAGCATGAGTGAGGGAGGGGCAGAGAGAGAGGGAGACACAGAATCTGAAGCAGGCTCCAGGCTCTGCGCTATCAGCACAGAACCCCAGGTGGGGCTCAAACTCATGAACCATGAGATCATGACCTGAGCCGAAGTCAGGTGCTTAACTGACTGAGCCACCCAGGCGTCCCTATTTAGGTCTTCTAAAAAATAAAGTATTTTATTCTTTCTGATGCTATGCTATTTTAAGTCAGATAGGTTTTTTTAAATTATTTTCAGGTAATTCATTGCTACTATATAGAAATATTCTTGAGTTTTTTTAATATCTTGTGTCATAACTTTGCTGGGTCTATTTATTAGTGCTAATCAATTTATTATTTATTATTATTTATTATTATTTTATAAAAATAAAAATTTTTAGTGGATTCATTAGGATTTGTTTTATGCACCAGATCATGTCATCTGGTAATATAGTTTCACTTTTTCTTTTCCAATCTAGAGTTTCCTTATTTTGTTTTCTGCCTAACTCACCTTGATTGAATGTTTGAAGGTACAGTACAATGTCAAATAGAAATAGCAGGAGTAGATAGTCTTGTTTTGTTCCTGATATTAGGGCTAACTGTGGTTTTTAGATATATTAGGCTAAAGGGATTCCCAATCTTCCAGTTTACTCTCGTGAAGAGGTGTTGAACATCCTCAATGTTTTTACTATATCCACCAAGATGATATATAATTTTTGCTCTTTATTCTATTGATGTACTGTATTACATTCTTATTTTTGTATGTTGAATCACCCTTATATTCTCGAAATAGATTCCACTTGGTCATGGTTGCAAGAGATTCTTACCTGGTTGGTCTGTCTTCCCATCTCAACCTACTTCAAGTCATACTACCTATTACAGATATCTGTGAAAAATGCAAATCTTATTGACAATCTTTTAATACACTCACTTAATTTATCTTAATGGCCTTTGGCATAAGACCCAAACTCAGCACAGCAGTAGATAGTCCTTGACCTGACCTGGCAGGATCGCCAGACTGACTGCTTATCACTTCCTCCCTCCAAGCACTGTGAACTACTTGTCATTCCTCATCTATACGGTATGCATCTCCAAGTTCATTCCTCTGCAGTGTTCCACTTGGAAAGGTTTTGATCATTTTGTCTAGTTAATTCCTAATGATACATCAAACCTGATTTCAGGTAGATGCTTCTCCCAGAAGCTATTTCTCACATTCATTCTCCTAGTGTGTAATAGATTCTTTTCCTAGGTACTCAGTTTATCTCAATCATGTGATATTGTGTAATATTAAGATTATTTCTTTATATGGAAGTTTCCAAGGGACACAATGAACTCCTTGAGGAAAGGATCATGCCTTAATAGTCTCAACTTCTGATCCCTAGTACAGGTCCTGACCATAGGATTTGTTCATATTTAGTACTTAAATGTACCTATGATGGAGGAATAAATATAAGGCATAGTTTACAGATTTGTAAAATTCTTAAATACTTATAATTACTTTCATTGCCTATGCAGAAATTCTCAGTAACATTTATCATAATCTTAAGTGAGTATTTGTATGTTATTCATATTACATCCACTCTCCCATGAGGGCAGAAACCATTTCTTTGTTGTTCACTACCTTATCCTCAGCACTTAGGCCAGTACTTTCATATACTTGTTGAACATACAAATGAACAAATAAATGATGATTCTTTTGCATGAAGGAATTATAATCAAAGTATATTTCTAAAATAGATCACACTTGGTGGGCATAAAGTATTCACCCTCTGGATTACCTCACTATTATCTTTTCTGCCCTCAGAAAATTATCCTTGGGATAATTACCTTGCCCTCAGATTGGCTGGTTTTAGCAGACTTGGAGTCCTAAAATGTGGTTTGACATGAAATTGGAATCATCTAATTTCACACTTCACATATTTGCTCTTCATTAGTTAATAATAACTTACTCCAGGTCCCGTTCTAGGTAATTTGTGTAAAGTAACTTTTTAGTATATGAGATAGGTATAATTACTGTGGTAATCATTAGTGCCTTGTCACTGCCTCCTTCTTGTGCACGTGGCAGGATTGCACGATTGGCCTCGGAGCCGCATCTGGCCAGTGATTTATGAGCGGAAGTGAAGTGGGTCATTTCTAGGTGAGTGCGCTTGCTGGAGACAACCTTCCTGAGCTCTTTCCCCTCCGGTATGGTGACTGGCAACATTCCAGACAGCGACCGCTTAGCTACCTGGGTCCTTAACATATGCGTGATGCGGAACGGAGGCCCCAGCTGATCTGTGATGAGCATGTAGTATTAGCAAAAAGGAACCTTCTGTTGCTTGATAAAATTCAGACATGAGAGGTTTTACTGGAGTGCAGTCCAGATCAGCATGACAGATCAAGTTATTGTCCTTGTTTATAGATGAAGAAACCGGGGTGGAGAGTGGCCAACTGAACCGTTTCCATCATACCACCAGTGTGACGTAGTCCTGTGGGATTCCCATCAGGCAATCTGCCCGCAGAACCTGCACTCTTAACCCTCTGCTTCACTGCCCTGCATTAACATGTGCCATCTTCTGGCTGTGACACTTTTCCTCATGCACATGGAAACACACAGCTGCGTATATTCAAAAAGAGAAGTGGATAATAGCGTAAAGAACCGGTTTAATAGGGCCAAACCTCAGAGAACCATTTTTCTCTCCTGATTGAGTGCTCTGTCATTTTAATGGGACAATCATAGTTTCACAAATCATTGAGTTAGGACAATTTCTGGGATAATTACCTTGTCAGTTAAATTTTAAAATACTGAAATTAAGGTTGAAGTTTGAAAATTATTCACAGCTTTTGCTTTCTCCTTGTTTTAGAAAACCACCAATAATGTCCGGAAATACATAAATACTCTGATACTGTAAACCTGAGATCAAATGAAGTGTAATCAATTTTTCACAGTGGTTAAAAAGGCCCATGGAGGAAAGCATAGTTCAGCTGCCTCAGAGGCAGGGGCTTATTATTATAATAGAAAATCACTTCAGCATATTTGCCAAAGTAAATTATTCAAAAAATTAGTAAAATTGAAGTTCTTTTTTAAAAATGACCCTTTTGATGCTTATTACATTAATACACATAAAATTCCTAAAATTAATTACTCTGCTTTTTACCACAGAAACAAAAGGCAAGAAAACATATGAAGTTGCTGGTATTATTTTCCCTATAGAAGAGCAACATAGCATGAAGCCCCTTGGGCTGCACCGTCATATGCAATAACACTAGCCACATATGGTTACTTCATTTAATAAAATACAAATAAAATAATCAATTGCTCAGTCACACACTCAGCCACATTTCAAGTGTGGCTCTTGTGGAGCGAGGCAGACTACCAGCATTGTGTGAGTGAAAAGAGGCATGTGCCAGGAAGTCCAGAGGAGGGAAATTTTCAGCACCCTGTTCAGGGAAGTTATGCTAGAAGTAATTTCTGATCTGAGTCTTGACAGTTCAGTAATGAGAAAGATAGGCAAGTAAATGTGGGAAGCACCCTCATATCAGAGGCAACATGACAAGCAATGATGTGGACTTGAAAAGTCCTTGATGTGTTTGTGAAATTAGAACCTGTGTTTTTACCAGGGAGTAAGATGTGATGAGCTGTCAAGACCAATGGGGGCCCGGCACTGAAGGCTTTACAATGCAAAAACCTTTGTGTTTTATTCTGTAAACTAAGCAGGAAGCATGAAGGTCTTAATGTAGAAGAATAACAAGGTCAGCTTTGCATTTTACAGAGTTCACCTGGCAGCTGTGTGGAAACTATATCCAGGTAGGAGACTATGACCTTGATCCAGAAGCAAAGATGCCTCAACAGGGACAGAGATGCAGAGAGTAGGTGACAGATGAGAAAACTACACAGCAAGTAAAATGAACAGGTCTTGTTCAAAGACTGAACACAGGTGTGAAGGAAAGGGAGCGAACTCGGTGACTCTCGGGTGTTTATTACAAGGGTGTTAGCTGTTGATACGGTATCTTAGAGGAGAGAGTGTAGAGCTATCCTAATACAAGAAATGTTTTTCAACTAACCTGAATAAATAGTGGATAAAAGAACTACAAAATTACTATGTTAAAAAACTGACACCATCGCATTTTCCCAGCGGAAGTTTGTCTGTAACATATGCCTCGGTCCAGAAGGGGCAACCCACCTCCAGTCTCCAGACAAATCTCAAGGGTACCTTTTTTGGTTTGTGTTTTGTTTTTCATTCCTATTGCTTCAAGAAAAAGGAAAAGTTGGTAGAAGCACACTAGAGAACTTCTTTGATTCTGATGTAGCTCATCTGTGAAGGCCACAAATGAGTAAGTCAAGAAGGTGTACATTTTAGTAATATGGATTCCCGATCCTTGCTTAAAAACATCCAAGCCTTGACCCTTCATAATTAAATCAATGAGTGTTTATTTGGTGACTATTACGTTTAAAATAATTTCAGTAGATATTGAAGAAAGGAGGACAATTCCAAACACTTTGCATTTCAAAATATTTTCTAAATGGTACTTTTGTTGTTGTTAAAACTTTTCCCCCAGTAGACATTTTCAGAGTCATTACCAAGTAATTCCTTTTAATCCAAAAAATATCTATTGAATGCCAACTATTACTAGATACAATCGAGGAACAAAGAACAAAGGATAAATGAGCTTTGTCTTTTCTGATCAAGCAATAGCCATTCTAATGTATTTTACCTCCTCTTCCCTTCCCTGCCCTCTTCTGGTAGATATAAAAAGTTTTTCCGAAACAGACTACAGGCAAGTAGCTGGGAAGAAATTGTCTGCAATTGGTATATGTAACATCATTCCATCACTTAAAAAATAATGGCTAGAATAGCAAAGATAAGTATAACTAGTCATGGGTGGCAAAATAATTTTGATTTCCCAAGAGAAATATAGAAAATATCCTCTGCCCAAAGGGGTATTTTTGGTGTACTCTGCAATGCTTTGGAAAAGAAGGAAGCAGTAGTGATTTATAAAATATTGTGAGAGCAGAAAAGTTTTGTCTGAATTTTAGTCTTCTATGACACTTCTCTGAGATATCAATCACTTCAAAATGTTAAAAAAAAATACCTATTTATGTTTTCCCATAAATATGCTTGGAGTTTTTGTGTTCTTATGTTTTTTTTTTTTCTTAAGGAATTTCTTATAATTGATCAGAAGCTAGAAGTAGGGATCTTTCTTGAGTAATCTTGAATGTGGTAAATTTGATTTGAGTTATAAGTCTGGAAAATAAAATCAAATCATTTTTCATAAAAAGTACATTTATGTTGTTTTATATAACTAATTCTTAATACAAATCATAGGGAGAAGTAACTTTCATTTCTGAAAAGTTTATACTATGGAAAGATGCAAATGTTTTTAATTTTTTCCAGATGCTTTTGTATATGTTTAGAAAAAAAAAAACCAAATTGGGAAATGAGGCAAAAATAACTGCTTCACCTTTCAAGGTCATACTAAGCATGAAGTTTGTTGTCATTCTACTCTCCCAGAGAATATAACTATTTATTATTACTATTTTACTTCTCTATAAAGTCACCTTATGGAAAATTGATCAGTCACAATGATTTTCCTATCCAATAATGAAGCCAATCTGAGAGGTTATGATCATTTTTGCCAAATAAGACATGAACCATATTGTGTGTAATTTAGCCATCTTATTTTAGCATTCTTTCTTTTTGTCTTTCCTATCCTTTTTTGAACCAGCTTTGTCCTATTGCTGATTTCTTCACTAAGGAATTGATTAGAACTTTTGCAGGTGCTCACTCTCCCTGTTAGAATCAGGCTTTTGTGGCTCATGAATTTTGAGAGTTATGTTCTGACAGTGTAAAAATATCATGATCTAGTTGGTTACCACCAAATCCATTATGATGGAACACCAGACCTAAGGATCCCATCTGTAAAGATATTACCCATAACTGACAGAATTTCTAGAAATGTTTGTGGATAAGGCCAAGTTGATTTGCATATCATGGGAAATAGAAAATGAACAGGTGCCTAGAAAGTACAGAGCTCAATTCTTTGTATGAAGGAATCTGCATAGGGGACCTGAGCCGTTATTTGCTCTGTAGGTTACTGAAGGATGGTATAGAGTGTTTGCCCTGTGGTCTGCTTTTATAAACATTACATGTTGAGTAAGGGGTAAATGGCTGATTATATGTAAACCGACTTGCCTAAGTATTACCATGTATTTATTTTTATTAATAAACATAGTCCATAAATAAACATGCATTGAGGGGGAAAAAACACAGTTTACAAAGGAAAACGAAGAACCTCTTTGATGGCTGATTGGATCCTAAACATTAATTATTATTACCTCAAGTTTTTACATACTGGAAACTGTTTATAAAACTTTTCCAAGAATTCCATGAAAACTGGCCCAGAAATAGAAGTCAGCATGTTAAAACAACTTTTAAATTAGTTGTTGCTGTCATCTCTCATGTCTTCCTTCCAAAGAAATTGTTTTTTAAAACACAATCTAATGTATTAATGTTTATAAAATGTTGAGTTATATTTCCTTAGTCTACCTTAAAATAATTAATTGTCAAAAGTCATCACGAACAGGGATGTGTGTCAATAGGCAGTACTCTTTTCTCCGGGTGTTGATATCTTTAAAAATATTAAAAATGAATTTCTATGTAAAAGAGCATTCTATAATTGTGTTTATCAACAGAGCTGCATATTGATATTTGTCATAAAAAGAATAATTCTTGTTAATCGCAAAACATTTTAGAGTTGTTTTTGAAGTTAAAATGGTTGGGGCAGGAAAGCTAAAAGGAGGAAGTTTTATTAGCTTCAGCACTTGCTCACAAATGAGCACAGTCTGGGAAAGAGACATTCAGGAGTGGGCTTTGTTAAAATGATGTGTTCATCTTTAAACTGTGTTCATTAAAATGTAAATAGGTTCAGTTTGTTAACGTGTTAAGGCCATGGACTTGAATCAAAGGAAATGCACCTGGGAGTTATACCAAATTTTAGTTTCATGAAATCATGTTTAAAATGGCAAGAAAAAAATCTAATGTCCTCAAAAGAAAATGACAATCCATTTCCTTTTGGACAACAAGATGCCAGTGAGGGAACAGGATATGGAAGGAGAACAGATGGCCAAGGCTGCAAAGGCAAGTGAGAAAGGCTTCCCCCTACTTTTGCTGTGGACAATTTCATCCAAGGATATCAGGAAAACTTAACTTCAGTCTTTAAATATGACAGTGTCAGGGAAATTAGGGCCAGCTAGCACCAATTCAGAAAAAAAAAATTTTCCATTGCATTTGAAAATACTGAAGTCTTGGGGCACCTGGGTGGCTCAGTCGGTTAAGCCTCTGACTTCGGCTCAGGTCAGATCTCACGTTTGTGGGTTCGAGCCCCGCGTCAGGCTCTGTGCTGACAGCTAGCTCAGAGCCTGGAGCCTGCTTCTGGTTCTGTGTCTCCTTCTCTCTCTGGCCCTCCCCTGCTCATGCTGTCTCTCTCTCTGTATCAAAAATAAATTAAAAAAAAGAAAAAAAAAAGAAAAAAAAAAAGAAAATACTGAAGTCTCAGTTGCCATCATTGGTTAGTAATGTGAAAGTATCAGCAATCTACTCCATGATTTTCGGTAAAGATAAACATTTACTACTGCCTGTGAGGCAACTTGCCTTACGTTAACATTTGCATGCACGTAGGACGTGTGAGAGATGGATTACAGAGCAAAGACAGCTGGTGCTGGCAAAGAAAACTCACTGACAAAATAGCATTGACTGGGTGCCCGGGTGGCTCAGTTGGTTAAGCGTCCAACTTTTTTGGTTCGGGTCGTGATCTCAGGGGACATGAGTATGTACCCTGCATTGGGCTCCATGTTGACAGTGCTGAGGACAGCTTGGGATTCTCTCTTTCTCCTTTTATCTCTGCACCTCCCACCCCATTCATGCTCTCTAAATAAATAAATAAATAAATAAATAAATAAATAAAATAGCATTTCTGATTACTGGATTAAAAGTTAAAGAACAATATATTATAGGAAGATCCAAACCACTTTCATTCTCTAAAATGTCTGTGGGTCATTGAAGTTCACTTTACTTGGGTTTTCAAGTTTTGATTTTTTACCTTATTAGATATCTAAGGTAAGACACCATGCCTTAAGTGCTTTCTTAAAAGTTAACACCATAAAGTCGCACTGTAACAAATGCTAATACCCTTCTGCTGAACGTATTTGCTATGTTTAAATGTCATATTAGGAAAAACAGAGAAGTTTCTCCTAAAATTTTAGTAAAATTTTATTAACATAATGGGAAGACTTTTGGTCAAGGGTACTAAAATGAATGAAATGAAATACAATAAGGAAATGTTCAGAAAATGCCCCTGAATGAATAAACTTACAACTATGCAACCTTATACCTTAATCGACTGTAGTTTTGTAGAATAATCGAGTGTGCACCAAATTTGAACTCTTTTGTGTCTTTTATACTGCTTGTGCACAGTTCTGAATTCAGAATCAGCATCTGACATGCATGAATTAATTCACTCAAAAAATCAACTGTAGTCATAAGGAAAACCTGGTAAAAACCTGCATCTTATTGGTGTACCTTCAGGAAATGGTATTAAGAGAAACTAAGACCCCTATACTTCCTGTGGTACTCCTTATTAGCATAACAAAATTCATGTTGTCTTTGAAAAAATAGAATTAAGAAAATGAGAAACAACATTTTGAACTAAGCAAGATAAGTGTGTTGGGGCAGATTTTTACAGAAGCAGTTTCTAAAGTGAGATTCAAATACCATTTTCAGTTATGTGACAGTTTTCTGATTTTATCCAAATATCCACATGCCATTGGGATATAATGAAACAATATTGCCTGTTTAATGTATAAGCTGTCTTGTTTCTGAATGAAATGCTCTGGAGTTCTGAATGGGGTAATAGAAGAACAGTAGTGCCACAGGAAAAACATTTTGTCAAAAAAATAAAGCTTTTGGGGACTCCACTATCACAGCCACACATGTACCAACATCTGTGTCTACACAGTCTGCTTTGCCAACTGTCACTATGAATGTGAAAGGCTTCTTTTCTAAAGTCATCTTCTCCACTTGGGCATAAGATTCTATCTCCTTCCACTCATTCCCCTATCAAAGAACATCACTCCACCGTTTTCTCCTCTCTGTGGTCAGATGAATAATGCTCTCCTTACGGCATCAACCTCCTTAGCAAAGGAACGTGTTTTTATTCCACCCTTTCTGAAACAAAACAGCTTTTGACTGATTTAACATCTCTTGCCAGCTAGCATTTCTTTTCCCAATCCCCTTTAGAGCAAAGCTCCCCAAATTGTTTGTATACTGTTTTCCAAACAACTCTTCCTATTCTCTCTTAAAGGTATCAAGGGGCCCCTGGGTGGCTCAGTTGGTTAAGTGATTGACTTTGGTTCAGGTGATGATCTCACGGTTCAGGAGTTTGAGTCCTGCGTCGGGCTCTGTGCTGACAGCACAGAGCCTGGAGCCTGCTCCAGATTCTCTGTCCCTTCTTCACTGCCCCTGCTCCTTCCCCACTTGTGTTCTGTCTCTGTCTGTGTTCTGTCTCTGTCTTTCAAAAATAAATAAGCGTTAAAAAAAAAAAAGTACTCCATTAGATTTCCCATCCTTCTCTGCAAACTGTTTTTGCCAGTGTGCTGCTGCCCAGGGCCAGCTTCATGGACATATGCAAACTGTGCAGGTGCACAGGGTCCTGAGCTTCATTGAAAACTAATGGCGCTGGTCCTGAGATTCCTGAACAAGGGGATCCGCATGCTCAGTTTGCCCTGGGCCTCACCAAGTATACAGCCCACCCCTGCAGTGACCATTTTCTACTTGAGCCATGTGCAGCATCTTCTCAGGTCAATTGCCCCCAGCTTCACAACACATTTTTGTTTCTGTGGCTTTCAGGGTAGCTTACTTTTGTTTTCCTTCTACCACACAGGCAGCTTTCTCCTCAGTTTCTGTCACTGGTGTCTCCTCATTGCTCATTTCAAATCCTGGGTGTATTCCCACCTTTGTTCCCTCCCTGGATTATCTCAGTAAGTCTCATGGTTTTGAATGCTGTTTGTATTCATCCGTCTAGTTTGTTCTCCTTTTAAGATGATTTCTGGAACCTTAACTGTTTTTCTGTCCCTCTTATCTCTTGTAGGGATGACTAAATTAGCTTCTACCTTGGTTTCTGTGCTTCTATCCTTGCATCCCTACCTCCTATGATTTATTCCAAGCATAGAAGATAATGGTCTCATGAAAATATACGTCAAACAGCAATCCTCTGTTCAAAACAGTAAAATACCTCCCTGCTTCGGACAGAATAAAAGCCATATTCCACAGAGTGGCCTACAATGTCCTGAATGAGCTGATATCCTCTTCCCTCCTTACTTCCACCTCCAAGTGAGTTTCTACATACTCTCCCTCTGGTTTACCTGCCTCGGTCACACTGGCCACCTTGCCCTTTCTCAAACCTACCAGTTATACTCTCTCACCTTGGAGCCTTTGCACGAGCTGTTCACTCTGCCAGTTCCTCCTTTAAGTCGTGACCCAAATGACGGCTGTACTGTTGGTTAGCCTAACGAATATGGCATCCGTCCACTGCACTGCCCCTGAAGTCTGCTTTTCTTCCCTAGTGCATGGCTCACTTTCTAACATGAAACTCGGTCTATATTTGTTTACTGTGTGTACAAGTTTACTGTCTGTCTCCCTTCCATACAAAAACGAGTTTTGGTCTGCTTTCTTTCACTGATGCAGTCCAAATGCCTGGAAGAGTGCCTGGTACATACTACTCAATTGATGTTTGTTGAATGAATGCATGAGGCCCGGGTTTGTACTACATGGTCAACACCAACAAACAGTTAATGGCAATGATAATTTCACCATTGACCAAAGTCAAGGCAACTGTAAAATACAAAGTTACAGACCATAAACCATCATAATGGTATCAAATTGATCTTTGTAAACTAACTGGTGTATTTATGCTTTTTTGGATACATCAAATCATTGGATAATATGTGCTACATAGAAAGAAAATATCTAAGGCGATTTAAGCTCTGAAGAAAATACCACTGTTTGTAGAGTACCCTAACTCTAAAAACTGACTAACGGGTAAACATGAGGAAAGCAGACATTACTTTCTCACAAGGGGTGGTACATGTTCTGAGAAAATGTCTGTGATGTATTCATGGTTTGAGTTCATAAGTATTCCAGGGAAATTGTTTACAGTTTAGTGCTTCTGCAGTTTTAATTTGGAAATTCACCTATTTATGGAAATAATTTAAAGAATTTCTATATATTTTTCCACGAATAGCACTTGCTACCCCAGTCTCTACTGCTTAACTAAAGAAAAGAGTTAATATTTTAATGTTTTGTTGTTGTCACTGAACAGAAAGTTGGGAGAAGTGGTTGTTACCCCCTATATAAATTTTTTAACATTCATGGATGCTGACTTTCAGATTACTGACATTTAAGCATATTATTATTTTCCCCTCAAGTATTATTTTTAATACAATTTATGTCAAATAGGTTTCCACACAATACCCAGTGCTCACCCCAACAAGTGCCCTCCTCAATGCCCATCACCCACCTAAACACATTAGAGAACAGTATTATAAAACTAGCAATGAGGGGGCAACTGGGTGGCTCAGTCAGCTAAGCGTCTGACTCTTGATTTCGGCTCAGGTCTTGATTTAACAGTTGGTGAGTTTGAGCCCCTCATCAGGTTCTGTGCTGACAGAGGGGAGCCTGCTTGGGATTGTCTCCCTCTCTCTCTGCCCCTCCCTCATTTGCTCTCTATCGCTCAAAATAAAATAAAATAAAAATCCACTTCAAAAAATCATTAAAAAGCATAAGAATTGTTTTTATTTAAAGAAAATACTGAAATTATTCATTAAAATGATCAACTACAACATGAAAAAGCCCCTCCTTTCTCATCACCTGTTACACTTTACTTTTCTATTACTGTTAATTTCACCCAAACACGTGACAGGGAGAGGGCTACAAGGCCAGCTTGGACGTTACTGGACATTAACTTTAGCAACTTTTAATAGTTTGGGAAATTTCTTTGTTCATACCAGTGTGGTAAAAAAAGAAAAATTGTACTTGGGGTTACAAAGACAGAGAACAAAAGTACGAACTAATTAGCAGTATGCTCAAAAGAAAAAAAAATGAAGGCTTGTTTGTCTTCTGTGCAAATGTTTTTCGTGTTAAGCAAATTTGGCTCTGAAAGAATGAGGCAGGTGCTGCTGCCGCGGTGCTTTCGGGTTTCCTGGCAGAGCTGGAGGTGTGCTGGGACCGGAGACAAAACCCAGAGGAACCACAGCTAACCTCAGCGCTTTGCCCAATTTCCTCCCTGCCAGTTACCAGAGTTCACTATTGTTCAAGCTCCAGGGGGCACGCATTGCCTGTCTCGGGGTGGAATTTATTCTGAACAAGTGTTTTGCTTGGCTTGCAATATTTAAAAAAAAAAAAAAAACCTCAGTCGTTGACATTAAAAATTAGGAGATTTCGCATAAAATTACCTTTGTCCAGTTTTTCTTAAAAACGGAAAATCTGCAACACCCGTCGGCTTGGCACTGGTCTTAAGAGAGGAGGAAAGGCTACCTTTTATGCAGCCCTCCAGTTCCCAAGGTCTCCACCCAGCTGGCTCACCCCCACAGGCTACTTACTTGCCTGTTTCTTTTGTGACCCTGAGTTTCTGACCCGTGCTCTACCCTCACAGAGATGGAGACCAGGAGGTGAGGATGGGCTCACAGGGCCGACTGCTCTTCTTCCCCCTCAAACAATGGTAAATGGCTGATGGTTGCCGAGGTCTTCCTGAATGGGATTCTGACAGTTCTGGGGGAGAACAAAGTATTCAACTTTACCTGAAAAGTAGTCCCTGATCGAAAAACCAAGTTCTATATAAAGAAAAGAAATCACATTGTTATTACTCCACTCTTATCTAGAGAATGTTGCCTCCAGCTGTGAAATAAGCTTATCCATTATGAAAGTCCCTCAAAGTCTCTACTCTGCTGTTTTCAAAACAAGAGAGAAGAGAAAGAGCTAGGAAAAAAAAAATAAAAGGATTTGTTAATTTAGGCTCACAAAAATTAGAAGTGAAGATTGTGTTGGGAGGGTAGATACTAATTAATTTGAAATTTTCAAAACAAATCTTCTGAAGCAATAAATTATTTAAATACTTTAAGTCCTGTCCTTCTTGTGTTTTTCTTTCCAGTTAAAAACACTTGGGTGGGGGCACCTGGGTGGCTCAATCTATTCAACATCGGACATTTGATTTTGGCTCAGGTCATGGTCTCACAGTTCCTGAAATTGAGCCCTGCATGTTCAAGCACTGCACTTACCAGCGTGGGGGCAACTTGAGATTCTCTCTCTCTCTCTCTCTCTCTGCCCCTCCCCTGCTCACTGGCTCTCGCTCTCTCTCTAAATAAATAAAGTTACAAAAAAATAAAAATAAACACTTGGGTGAATTTACCTATGTCCTTTTCCTACCTGGATTTCTAACTGCTTTTGCCTCTTCCCTCTTTCAAAATCATCCTTCAGGAAACCTCCTCTGCTTAAATTCATTTTAAGCAAACAATGTGTGTAATATATTAATATAAACTTATTGAGATTATCCGGACTTCACATCATATGTGGGGACATTGAAATGAATAAAGTTAAACTTCAAAAGCAGTTGTGTTTATATATTGTAACATAATCATTACCCAATACTCAACACTCAATACTTAATACTCAATGTTTTTGAAGTAAACACAATTTTTATTGTTAATCCTCAAGAAACTAGTATATATATTTTTTCTTTTATACAAGATCTACCAATAAATGATTAGTTAAAGAAAAAACAAGCAAAGCAAAACAAGTTGAGAGAATCCTGGCCTTTTCAATCTTGGTCTTCTTTTTGAGAATGGTGATTTGATTTCACCACCTCAACTCATCAGAGCCCGTCTATATGTCACAATGGTCTGTGTTTCCTATTGCCGCATGGATGAAGGTGAATCCATATAAACCATACCAACACCATTATATATAACTGGTGGTAAAACTTTATTATTCAAGTTTAGATGTAACAGACATCTTTGCTGCCTGAAGATTGTTTGCATAAGAAATACACCAAGAACATGTTTGTGAGTAGAAATGAACATGCACTATGAAAACAAAATTAAATAAAATGAAAAAAAAATTCCATGTGTTGTAAGAACAGACTATTATAGCCAACATTCTAATATTCAAATCAGGACTACAAATTGAATTTTTTCTTAGCAACATGAAATCATTCCATATGAAAGACATTTTCTGCTGGTGAATATTGCTGTAAGTTAATTTTACATTGGCATTTTGAGATGTTTCCCAACCCCATCCCCCCCCCCCCAATTATCCTGTTGTCAAATAGTCCACTCTAAGGAATTTGGCATTTCTTATTATGATCTTTGCCTTGTTGGTAGCCATTAAGAAACTATGGTTTTATCAGCCTTGTAATAGTTTTGCCTCTTCATAGTCAACACTATAGGCTGCCTGGTATGATATTTACAGCTCATCTTTAAGAAACATGACCCCAACCTTTTCTGGCCCTTGGGAACTGAGAGTTTAAATAAGCCCCTTGGCCATATAATAATACTTGGCACTCTCATGGTGCCTTTCAACCAAGGATCTCAAAGTGCTTTACAAAACAAGTACTACATTACCAATATTATTATTATTATTAATATTATTATTAATATATTTTTTCCATTTTACAGGTGAGGAACCTGAGGAACGAAAAGAAAAAGTGATTTTCTGCAGGTCATATAATGAAAAACAACCAGGGGTAGAATCAGAATCCAGTTTGGGGACTTCTGGGTCTTAAAGGACCATCTTCTCTGATGAAAGCTAAACATTATTTCCATGTGAAGTTACTCTAGCTTTTCTCTCGTGTAGGACGGAGTGAAGCTTACAGCTCTACCTTTCCTTTCAAGAGAATACATTATCCAGTTTCCATGAGTGGATCCATGTTGAATTTCACATTTTCTTCATCCCTGACTTCACACACTTCTGCCCTAGCATCTTTCGGAGGTCTTAATTACTGCAAATAATTGTGGATGATTTCTCAACAATTGCACTGCCATCAGGAACGTGTGAATCAGCTACGAAACAGTAATGGAAAACCATCATAAGGAAGTGCTCTCCAAAGAAGCCATCCCTCTGCCCTTGGCGAAGTCTTTCTTTTGGAAAATAATCCAGCCCCTCAAAGTCCCAATGCATGTCTTTCTACGTCTTCTCATTTACAGCTGCCTACTGACAGAAGTCCACTGATAGTACCTACCTTTGGTTAGCATATTTCATTCCAATTCCACCATTTTCTCCTGTGATCTAGGGACAGTCAGCAAGCTCTCACCCACTTGCTTACCAAAGATGCCTTGCATTTTTGCCATGGCCCTCAACCCAAAGACTGTGAGCTCATGTAAACTTTAGGGAAAAGGCTGGCATACAGTACAGAAACTGACCACCAGCTTCTTTACTCCATGTTTCCACCACTGGATGACAGATGTCCCCACTCGAGAATTGCATTAATGTTCACTAACTAAACAGGCAGGCAGTTCAGAAGTCTCAAGACAGGTCACTTTGTGATGTTTTGCAGCCACACAGCAGAAGGCTAAAAATTATTTTAATAGCAGTATTGATACTCTTCAATTTATTGAGAAAAATGTATATCCTCAGGCATTTAAAAATATATATACATTTAATATTTTTGGAGCTGTATTTGCATTGGATCATAATAGATTATGTGCACATGTGCAATCATAAACATAATGTGCTACCACAGGCTTCAACAAAGAGCTGTTAAAGATACTCGCTTTTTTCTTCTCATTAATATTACCTTAAAAAAGAATCCCCATGCTTGTTTTCTAAAATCTACCTTTACTAAAAGAGAACAGTTTAGAATAAAACGTCACTATCTTAAACGTTGATTTTCTAAAAGAACATCTCAATATGTCATGTAGAAAGAACGGGCACACTCCTTTCCTTTTGAACTACAGAGTTACCATGTTATGGTTTAGAGCTCCATTCTTTTCTTATACACTTAGAGTCCTGTAGTGTCTCTCTGTCCACATCCTTCCAAGGTGGGCTGGCTCGGGGGGCTGGCTCATGATTTTTCTATCTCAAACAACAGTATGAATATATGGGTGAGAGAGGAAGAAAGAAAGAGTAAGAAAAGGGAGAATGAATGCATAAGCTGGTCCTGACCTAAAATTTGACTCAAAGCTTGATTCAAAATAGAGACAAGTAATTTCAAAAGACTTACAGTTTTTCAAGGGTATACAATTTTAGCTGGCATATAGTTTTCATCATAGGGGAAGCCTTTTCCAAGAGGAAAAAATCCTAAATCATCTTGAAAGTCCTTAAAACAAGGATAAGTACCTAAATAGCTCATTTAAAATCACAGTTTAAGGTAAAATCATTTGGAAACCGTAAAACCAAATAAAAATAACAACCAACCATTTTTGTAATATATTTTGTGAGATGGCACAAAGGCTTTCAGAAGTCAAAAAATAATGGGTATTTTAGTGTCACAATAAAGTTTCATCTTTAAAAAACAAAGCCCAACCTCTTCTGCCTCAAAATATGTATAATAATGAAAATAAAATAATCCATAATAAAAGAATATGGAAAAAGATCTATCATGTCAATGCTATCCAAGAATATTCTACTGAAAGTAGACTGACCATAAATATTCCAATAGTGATATGTATTTTCCAATGCTAATCGTTACTACTATGTCTGTCTTGAGAAAACAAAAATCAGTTAAAAAAAAAAACAAAACAGAAGGAATACAGGCCAAAAATGAACAACCTGTTTGTGTCTGACACACTGAAGAAATTGCCTACCGAGCAGCTTTGCCCAAAAAGTCATACCTGTAATATCGCCCAAGTTAACCAAACTTCTGGCATTTGACTGATTTGAGCAGTCGATGTGTAATGTTGCTTAAGAATTGCCACAGTGCACTTCGTTACTAAGTCCTTTTACTAAGAAAATGAAATATTGTTTTGTTGTTTGGGAAATCTCCTCTCTTTCTGAGATCTTTCATGGCCACCTCTCAAGTCTGCCTGTACATTTTGAGATGCATTCATCGAAATTCCTAAGAAAGATAAATTTTCATCACATAATTTGAAGGTTAGAGCTCCTAGTTTTCAGTTTATGTGAATATCAGAGCTGGACAGGTGAGACCAGAATAGGGCCCTTTAAAAATGAAACTGAAGCTGACGGCGTAGTCCTGATTTTTCCCCCTCTGTCTCTTTCTCTCTCTCTCTCTCTTTTTTTTTTTAACATGAAAACAAACAAAAAAAATGCAAGAATGGAAATGACAACACATCCAAAAGACATTTTTAACTTCATTCACTATGACAGTCACAAACTGGTTGAACTCTACCTGCCATCCAACTTTAAAAAACAAAGACCTGGCGCTGGAAAAAAGAAACAAAACCCAAACAAAACAAAAAACAATAACAAAGCAACTGGGAATTATGTAAAAATGAGTGCAAATGCGGCTACAGAACGCAATAAAAACATCAGTGCTGCGGTTTCCAGCAGCACTTATCAAAATAATTTTTGAAATGTTTCATCTGAAACATAGACAAAGCAATAAAAAGAGGGTATATGTTTATCATTTCTAGCATAACAATGTGAGTTAAGAGCTTAAAAATTTAAAAAAAAGAAGTACTTGGAATGAATAGTGCTACCCTTTTTTTTCCTAAGTAGGCATAAAAATATTTTCATTTCCTTCTTGTTTTCCATACCATTATATCAAGAACTTTCATTTGTTTCATGTTACCGTTTACAACTTTAATGCGCACACACACACACACACACAAGATATCTACCGCAATAGAAATAGTTGCTTCATTTCCTTGTTTGCTACATTTGCAAATGTAAACAGCTAGGCAGAGCCAGAACTGACTCTAATGCATGATGGAATATCTCTGTTGCATACGTACACTGTAGAAAATAATTATTCAATATGTCAGGCACCATTATTTGAAATGTAATACATTAATATTTACTAGAAAAATAAGGTTTTTTTTCCTATTTGTTTTCCCAACTTCTTTAATGAAATAAGTTAATCTGACAGTGCATCCAGTAGCTTGTAATATCTTCTACATCTCCGTGGCAAAAAATAAACTACTGGTTGGGACAATATAATGCAAATTATTAAAGTCAGTCCTTGTACATACATCCTTGTAGCAAGCGTTGAGGCTCGACTAACAGCACCTTTAACCAATTATTTAATGTTTAGTTATTTAGCCCTATTTCCCTGAGCAGTTATGCTGAGGAGTTTTCCCTTCACGGATAGTTTTACAAAGCCTGAAGTATTAAAAGTACTATGAAGATATACTTCTAAGAATCCTATTTAATGCTACTTAACTAAACCTGTATAAATCTAATGAAGGGAGTGACTGGTACATATACCAACTGTCAGTCTGTGGTAACGTAACCTTAGACGCTGCCTGGCCACAAAGTTTGGAAATTATATTTAACCAAAAGAAAATAAATAAAATACAGCAGGTTACCTTATAGAGAAATACCATGTATTCTAAACAAATTAAGCCCATGGTCTGAACTTTTATATCCATCTAATCTTTTGAACTGAGGGGGATCCCTTTAGTTACAATGCGCCAAGTGAGATTGGTGACCAAAAGGAGGCTTAAGAAAAACAAATCCAAACTGCTTCATCACATACAAGATAGAAATATCTGGCTAAAGAAAAAAATTACTACGTAAGCACTGAGGACACTGTTTTTAAAAAGGCATATATATTTGGACAAAGTGAACCTAAATTGCAAACGAAAGGACTATTTTTGAAAGGAGTATTTGAACATCTAAAGGACAAAAATCTCAGAGAGGGTGTGCATGTGTATGTACAGGCAGGGCTGGCCAAAATCACTGTGCCACCGGCTGTCACTTTCCTCGCTGCTCTCTCACCAAGCCTAATCACAGCTCACATTTCTAGGTCTAAGTCCAAAATGTGGTCAATGAGAGGAGACTGATATAAGAGGTGCCATTTTCCTTTCACTGCCCTGGAGATTAGCTTTCTCCTCATCTGCCTAGGAATTCATGCTGCTTCTAAATTTAGGCAACAATTTATGGGTTTATGAACAAATGGACCAATGGCCAGCCCAATACTGTATTAGTATCATAAAATGTAAACCCCTTCAAATTCGAGATAGCTTTGATCTCTTTCTTTACAAACATAAGAGAGTCTGGTGATACTTCTTATGGACAGTTTCCACAGTACACATTCGCCAAGATGGTTTTAACTTGCTAGGTTCTAAAACATGACTATTGACCATCTTCCATCTTTTTTTTTTTTTTTTGTTTCTCACTGACCATTTGTCTCACTTTTGAACCTTGGTAACCTACTCATCAAAAGAAAGAATAAAAGAAGGGAATTTCATGTTGGATAAGGCAGGCTCTATGAAGTATTTTTTTAATAGGTCTTCATAAGACATTACAAGCTATTGAATTCCCATCAAGAAAACCTATTTCTATTTAATTGTGCTAAGTGCTAAGGTTTTACTCTTTAGGTTTTCCGTTTTTTTCTGCTTGTGCATTGTTCCTATGCAGGCCCCTCTGGATATGGGTTGTGAAGTCATATTTGTCCGTGCAAAGATGCTGGCATATGCTGCACTGGAAGGGCCCACTGTCGCCATGGCAACTCATATGCAAAGCATACATCACTTCATCCAGAAAGACAATGCCACAGTGCACGCATTTTGTTGAAAGTTCATCTTGAGTACTTCTATCAACTTTCTCTGTTTTTACTACATTCAAGGGACCTTCACTTTTTACAGTTGACGGTGCCTTCGTTTTCTCCTTGGAGGCACCGTTTGCAGTTGGCCCAGGTCTGGAATGCTTGATCGCCAAATCGAGAGGAATGTCATTGTCTGATCCAACAGCTGAAAAATGAGGAGGCAGATTGAAGGTGGGATAAGGCACATAGTTTTGGCAAGGATTTGGTAGGCCAGGCACGTGACTCAAGTAGTGCGGATTCCCAGGAACGGAGAGCTTATATTTACTCCAGAACCGCAGCCAGTCCGCTTCACTCTGGAAGTCATTATGTACAAAGGGAAGTCCGAAAAGGGGGTACTGGTACTTTTCAATAGGGCTGCCTGGTGGTGAATAATTCGGGTGTTTCACAGGTCTCATGTACTTCTCTATGGGACTGCCTCTCTCAGAACTTCCTTTCCCTTCTGATACGGATGAACTGTTTCCTGGGTCTCCAGTACTTTCCTGAGGACTTTTTATCTGAATGTGCAAAGGTTGCATCCTTTTGTGAATATCCAGAGTTTGGCTGACCAGGACTGGCTGCTGAGCAGAATGGCTTTTAGTCAATGAACCCTGGGCTTCGTATTTACTCAGGCTAGGGAGCGGAATTTCTCTCTGGTGACCTTCAGTTAAATGATCTTCTGACCTCCTCTCTAAGGGGCTTCCGTTGACCTGCTCCTCACTGCCACCCCTCTGCTGTTTGTTGAGCTGCTCAGCCTGAAGTGCCTCTGGGTTAAGGCGCTTTCTTGTCCTTCTCCTGATAATTTGCTCACCGTTGTTTTGTTTAATGATGTTTAAAGGCCTGGGAGTCTGCAGAGAAAACACACACAATACATAAAAGGAAAACATTAAAAAAATACATTAAGATGCATTAACGATGCCTCACAGATATGAACTGCACTTAAGTTCAAAGCAAGGGTAGACTTTTTGTTATAGATTTACTAAATCGCCTCCTTTTGCCCTAAAGCGGGATCAGAGGGAGTAACCAAAGCACGCTATTTTAGCCTAATTAAATCATGTCCAACTTCACAAGGAGGACTGAAAATTTTAATCTACTTAAAAACAGCTTTTCCGGGGCGCCTGGGTGGCTCAGTCGGTTAAGCCTCCGACTTCGGCTCAGGTCAGATCTCGCATTCGTGGGTTCGAGCCCTGCGTCAGGCTCTGTGCTGACAGCTAGCTCAGAGCCTGGAGCCTGCTTCCGGTTCTGTGTCTCCTTCTCTCTCTGACCCTCCCCCTCTCATGCTCTGTCTCTCTTTCTCTGTATCAAAAATAAATTAAAAAACATTAAAAAAAAATTAAAAAAACCCAGCTTTTCCAAACTCAATAGAATTGCATCACTGAGTGATAAAACTGTGTAGAGAGTTACTTGAAGAAACGTGATTTTTAGGAAATATTTCTCAACTTCTGAGTCATGCACTATGATGTCGATACAGGAACATGGGAGGCAGCCTTTATTGACAACAGTGGAAAAATTATACATTGCTACGGGCTGAGATGGGTCCCCTTCTTTGTATGTTAAAGCTCTACCCCACCATGTGCCTGGAGCTGGAGATACGGTCTTTAGGAGGCAAAGAAGCACAGATGAGGGCACAGAGAGAAGGAGGCCTTCTATAAGCCAGGAACAGAGTGCTCCACACAGGGCCCAAGCACACTTCCTCTGACCTCCAGCCTCCAGCACTGTGTGAAAATATATTCTGCTGTGTAAGCCACTCAATCTATGGTATTTTGTTATGGTAGCCTGAGCTAACACATGCATTCTTCTAAATAATTGCAAATGTGAATACAAAGCTATTAAATATCACAGCACAAATAATCAAAGACAAATAAGGAAAGATCTCAGGTAATCAAAGCCATATCAGTGGGTCACTTTTTTTTTAACCTCTCACTTTTATTTCTCCTTGTTTAGTAGGATTTCATATATATAATCACTATGTAAGATTTTACTTGTTAACAGGTGAAGTGTTTGTTTTCTGGTGAAAATCTAAATTCTTTTGTAGCTTTGGTTCAAGTACCTGATATCCATTCTACTCTGTGCTTAGATTGAATGCTTTCACTCTGCTTGTTTTTTATTCAGGTTAAGCGATATATGATTGGTATTTATGTACATGTTCAACAGGTTTTGTATTAGAGGACTAAACTCCATAGACAAGACTATACTAAAAACTTTACTTGCAGTGAAGCGCTCTAACTTTGATTTATATAATCAAAAGAATAAGTTTAATAAATTAATGTATATTTATAGGTGAAAATTTAGGGAAATCTTTAAGTGGGCTAAAACCTGATTTTTCTAAAAGAGTACTTAAAGCGGCACATCATTTCTACATAGAATGTGAACACATACACACACACACACACACACACACACACACACATATAAAATGTAATTTGTGAATTATTCCTAGAAAGAACCCATTTGAATGCAAGAGAGTATCTTTTACATCTTTTTTTAAATGTTAAGTTTTTAAAAATGTTTTATTTACTTTTGAGAGAGACAACGTGAGCAAGGGAGGGTGAGAGAGAGGAAGACAGAATCTGAAGCAGGCTTCAGGCTCTGACCTAGCTGTCAGCACAGAATCCGATGCAGGGCTCGAACCCATGAACCATGAGATCATGACCTGAGCCGAAGCCAGATGCTCAACCGACTGAGCCACCCAGGTGCCCTGAGTATCTCTTACAACTTAAACAAAATCTAAATCTAAATCTTTTTTGGAATGTTTGGCATTTTGAAGGCAAGATAATACACTTGTTGCTGACAATTCAATGACTGATTTCAGGACAAAAATTCTACATCCCTTGGATATACCATATTCATTTGTTCAGAATGTTCATGTTTCTAAAGAGCTCATATGTATATTACCAAAATATGCAGTATTTAATCTATATCTTGTAAGGAATCATGAAATTTGCATTAATACTCTTCTAAAACCTTTGTAACTTCTGTGACAGTCTTTGACATGAGATGTAAGCATACCCTTTTTGTACTTAAATTTATGATTTAAAAAACCCCTCAAAACTGAACACATCTTGTCTCTGGAGAGATGAATATTAAAATAATTATAAAAAAGGGTTTACTTTATATCATAGTTGTTAAATTATCATAACCTGGGAGAGCAGTAGTATAATTAATTCTTGGTCTGTGATTGGCCAGAGTTCAATTAAAAGCATTAACGTCAATACTCATTAAATGAAAGCTTATTGCTATCTTTAAATGGTGAAGGTAAAGAAAAAGTAAGTTGATGTGGTGCTGGTGGGGAGGATCTTTGTGCTAGCTATATGTAATAACTAAGGCTTTACAGTTTACCACCAATTAGTATTGTTGGCAGCATGCATTTTTTTAAAGAGTGCTTCCAATGGTCCATTTATGAGGACGTTTTGTCTAAAACTGTATTCCCTGTAGCTGTAATTTATTCATTGGCTGTGCTAAGAGCTGTGGTAAAATGCCAAACAAAATGAAAAAGGCAGAGGGAAATAGATTTCTGTTTACTAAGTGGTGTATTCCTATTTTTAAAGGCAGTTCTTGTCAGCATATAAGCTTTCTAAAATTAAAAAAAAATCCTTCGGGAAGTCACACGCATAGATAGATGGAGGAATTTGTGAGTTTAAACTTTATTACAGAATTCTAACTAAAATTTGAGAAGAAAGGACCAGAGAGACCTCAGTGAGGCACAGAAGGAAGCCAGGCAGAGATTTTGAAACACAAAGCATCTTCGCACTTGACTCTGAGATGCGGGCTGTTTGAGCCCTCAGACGCCTCACTGAGGGAGGGCCGTGGGAAGAAGGGAAGAGGGTTCACCTGGGGTTCGTGGCTCCTCGTGCAGATCCACTCTTCGGAACGTGCCTGACTTCCAGCTCCCAAAGGAGCCAACATGACACTCGTAAATTCTAAAGTTAAACTGAATATAAGCACTCTTTCCCTGCCCTATATTTTATATGAGTCCTCTTTTTAAAAAACTTATGTATTTTTGAACTTTTTGCCTAAACTAATTTCACCAAAGCCTGATAACCACAGTTCGACTCTCTGTTACAAAAAGTTCCCAGAAATCAATCACTGTCCTCTTCTATATCAAAAGAAGCATAATGCACCGCTAATGATCACAAATGTATCTGCCCATAACATCTAAGGCCATTTCATCATAAATCACATGTGTTCTCAAAGTGACTGCATTAAAGTCTGCGGGAGCAGGCGCTGCAAGCCAGGGAATGGTGCACATCACACCACAGACCAGGCTGCTTTATAAAGCTTGTCCTCAAACAGTCCAACAAGTTCTTACCGAGTGAAGCTTCTGGTAGAGGCCACACGCGTTGCATACATATCCGCCATTTGCATTCTTTCGCCAGAGAGAGGTCTTTGTGGTCAAGCAATTGGCACAAAAAACACCCGAGCCTCTACGCCTCTGAAACAGGGGAAAAAAACACAAGGTCAGAGGTGAGTCACATGATCCGTGGAGTTAGACCAAATCAACCCAGGAGTTTTGTCTTTAGACTAGCAACAATGACAGTATAAAACCACACTGCCCATAATGAGGTCAGGTTCAATTGTGTTTAATAGGCACCACTGATTTTCATTATAATTAACCCTACAGTGATGGATGAGGTGTGTGCAACACCAAAGGCTTTTCACAGAAACAGCTTTAACTTTTTGAACTTTGGGTTTTGTGCCTTTAATGATGGCCCCTAAATGCTGAACCCTAAAATACACCTTTTAAAAGTGTCAAAACAAAAGTCAAAAGACGGAACATGGTAGTATGTTTAATATACTTCAGAAAGGGGGAGCACATGCTACCTGAGCTTTAACATACAGTCCAGCGTCCAATAAACGAGGCATGTGAACTATTTAAAATGAAACCTGATTTGTGTCTTTTTGTAGGTCATTCATGTAACGCATGCAGGAAGAGAATATACCACACTCAATCCCAGTTTTTGGTTTGCAATTGTAAACCTTGAGAGAGCACCCTCGATTTCCCAAAGCTGAGGGGACCGGTATAAACTTGTGCCAATGAGAAGTACAGTGTTACTGAGCACCCTTATGAGGTGTGCGCTTAAGCCAGACGTCACAGTCCCCTCAATGGCTATTTATTTTATTTGCCTCAGACTTGGAAATCACAAGCATTTCCGAATACAAATTGATTTTAGTGGGCTGCATTCTGTAATCACCAGATTCAAAAATAATCTAAGAATATTTAAAAGTAGATAATTAGTATTGCTTGTTCCATTCTTGCTATCAAGTAATGATTCCATTAAACTCATTGAAACAAAAGTCAGGCTGTGTTTGTAGGCGCAAATGTGAACAGGCAGGAAATGAAGTGCTCTTGCTGCGAAAAAAGACAGCCTGAATTGCAACTTTGCTCTCCTTTCTCTAGGAAGCGAAGCATTTAATGATAAAATATTCATGTTAGATAAGGAGTGGAAAAAGTCTTGCTGGAAGCCTGTTTTATTATAAATTTAAAATTACAAATACCATAAGTCAAAATTTCAGGGATTCATAAAATTTAGGCAATTTATTTAACTTGAGTCCATACTGTAGAGGAGCATACGGTATCCCTGCCAAGAAAATACAATGGTTATAATTGTACTCTGATACATTTCAAATGGAAAGCTTTCTGCAGACATAATTTTGGCTTCAAGACTGGAACACTTTCTTGGCATTGAAAGGGCATTTGATTCATCGGGTGTTTCACAATGTATCACTAAAAAGACCTGGTGAGCAGCCAGTTCCCTATAGGGTGATTTTTCCATCCAGATGCAAGTGCTATCAGAGGCCCTCGTCAGCTAAACTAATTATGATCTTGCAATTGCTGATGCCTGCTCACTCTAACATTCGACATCCTCCATTAATCATCAATACAAGGAAAATGAATGAAACGTAAAGAAATGAGGGCTGGTAAGCTGCACAGCCATAAAAATCTGAAATGAGAGCAATAATTTAACAAGATTGGGGGAATGTTTTTAGTGCGCACAAAGTCAGGCTAACAATTGCCCTTTTCAACCAAGAACACGATTTCATTAGTGTAGCAGGTTGTGCTACTTTAGGTGATGTAATAAAAGCTAGATTTTTCACAAAGATAATCTCTGGCTCCCCTTTTTCTCCCTCTCCGCCCAAGTCAGGACCAGGGTAATACATCACGGTTAGAGCCACGGCAAATGTTGGGTGTCAGTCCACAAGTCCCAGATGGGACCCACTGCAAAAGTAGAGACTGCGCCCTCCCGAAAATCAGTGAACTATTAGATGCTATGTTTATCAAACATTCTGGGGGCCCTTTTATCTGAAGGAGGTTGGGAAGCCTAGTTAGGTTATAATTGTGAAACTTCCCTGGGGCTGTGCCATCTTCTTCCTAGATCTAAATAACACATTTGGCAAATAAACACCAACTTGATCCACATAAAGGCAATGTAAATGTCCATTTGGAAACTAACCCACATAGATGGCTGAGGCTCAAATTTGAATGTGTAACCATTCACTCCAGCCTGCTTTTCTTTCCTTATGCCCTGGGTGCTTGACACAGCATGCCAAAGTGGGTGTAATCCTGGTCTCAGAGAGCGTTTCAATCCTTGCACAATTTTGTGCTTCGTTCTCTTGCAAAGAAAATGCGCTTCATTAGTTAGAGGGAAAGTCCTGAAATTATAGCACTGGTTTCCGCAGGCATATCTTGCTTTAAGCAGCACTTATGCTCGACTAAAGAGGTATATTTTAGGAAAACTATACCTTATTTTAAAGACATCAGGGTTACTCTGGATTCATTTACCCAGAGTCAGTGTAGCATGGAGGTTAATAATCAGATTTAGGAGTCAGACTACTTGCATTCAAAACGGGTTTCTGCCTTTTGCCAGGTGCAACTTTAGGCAAGTCATTTAACCTCTCAAAGCTTCAATTTCCCCATCTTTAAAGTGTGAGCCTCTATAAGATGTGGGCAAATGGATGCAATTAAAACAGTACCAGTGATGTAGCAAATACTCAATAAGTTAGCTATTTGTCACAGGGATTCAACTATTTTTTTTTTTGCAAGGAAAAATACTTTCTTACTTTTGTTTTCATCTCATTAATATACTTATTGACCCTTGAAGAGATGCTTAAGATCTACAGTTGGATGTTATCACATGTATTTCACTTGTGTCAATCTTATCAAATATGAGAATGGAAAGTTGAGTCAGAGTGAGATATCTAGGTGTTCACACCTAGAATTCAATAGGAGCGTACTTGTGTGGGGGTGGAAAGTAGGAGGGAGGTGAGAAATATTTCACATATTAAGTTACCTCCCATCTACACAAGTTTATCACTTTGGTAAGCACTATACAGCCTTATTTTTGGTGCTCTTGGAATTTCTGGAGGCAGCAGACAATGTGGGACAAGTGGACAGTATCCTTAGTTGTGTAACCGCAGCTACCACTGGTCCACATCTCTCTGAACTATAACTTAGACGAGAGTCCTGATGTGGTCGCTCTGGGTGTAATGTAACCTGGGTAGACACAACAAAGCATCTTTCTGAAGTTATCAATACCCTGAGCCCGACCAAGTGTAGCGGAGCAGTCTGTTGCAAAGGAAGGCAGAATGGAAGTCTTTTGCTCGACTTTTTAGGAACAAGCTTGGCCTTGTTAACGGGAAAGAAAGGAACTAAAGACTTTATTTCATTCATAGTTTATCATGTATGACAGAGTTTTCAAATATTTTGCCATTCTCCTTTATACTATGTTTGTTAAGGACAGAAGTCATGGCTCCTAACAGTCATCAAATATTCTAAGTAATAGGCACCTAGGACAGTGCTCTGTCTTGAGAGGCTCAAAATTAATAAATTGAAAATAATCTATTAGAATTAAAAGAAGAGGAGAAAGGAGAGGTGAGGAGAGGCGAGGGGAGGCGAGGGGAAGAGAGGAGAGGAGAGGGGAGGAGAGGAGAGAAAGGAAGAGAAATGAATCTTATTTCCTATTATTTTTTTATCACTATTGGTCACTCCTACTTTGAAAAAATGTTTAAAAAATATTTTTTTAAATGTCTCCCATTTGAATTGACAAATTAACTTGGGCAGAGATGACCAATGATGTTGTAGAAAAGAAAAATCAAGAGAATTAATTTTCCAATCCTACATTTCACACTTGTTTGTCAGGAAGAGTCGAAGCCAGTATTTGTGAGGTCCCGAGGATACAAAATCAGGCAGACCTAGGCTCCAACTCTCCGTTACGTACGCCATATGGTCACGTGCTGCTGATCGCTCTGTATGTGCATGCCTGCGTGTGAACAGTAAGATGACTTCTCCTTTTCTACAAGCGGTTTTTAGGAATTAATAATAACTTATACCTCTATGACATTATTCAGCAAAGAGGAGAATCAAGTCACATCACGTCACTTCTGGAGAAGACATGAGAGGAATCGTAGCTAGGAGAGGACACCAGTGGTGTACCCGAGAGATAGATCTAGCAAGATTCTTCCCCTGTTCTCAGGCCGAGCGGAAGCTGTGCTCTGGTATACCCAAAGACAGGAGCCACACACTGTCTGCCCTTGGCCTTCTCTAAGTGCCTCTTCTACTTCTTTGTGGGCTTAACTGAAAGAAAGAGTGAAGGATGGGGGCGGGGGCAAGCCCAAATCCATAAGAAAGTCACCTCAAATGAGCATTTCTAAAAAAAAAATTCTGGAATCAACAATCTGAGGAACTGATTTTTTTAAACTTAAGTTTTATAGTTTGCCTATACTTTTCAATCACATTTGTGTGACCTCTATATAATTTCTGTTAGCGAATAGTTTCCTGTGTGAAAAAGGAAGGATGGTGACAGAAACAGTTAATTATAAGGACTTTTGAGGCCAGCCCAATGACTGGCCTAGCAAATGTTTTTCAGTATTAATTACTGAGATTCTTCAGGATCACTTGTTTCAATGTATTAAGACCACAATATTGACTTTCACAACAGCAATTTAGATGATGACTTGGACAATCATTCATGTTCGGGTTTGAAATAGAAAATGACACACCCATCTTTTAATATAAGTACACTTACAACCCAACATAATTATTTTTCCTGCTTTGAAGCGCACCAAGAAGTATAATGGAGAAAATAACTAATCAAACAAATAAACAAATGAACAAAAAATTTAATTTAGGTTCATAGCTAACCACTGTGTGGTATCACTGTCATTAAATTTTTCTGAAAGCTTCTGATTCAAGGTTTGCTTTTAGGGGGACTTAATTCTTTAGTCGGTTATATATCAGTGAGTTGAGAGTTGGCACAAGTGTTGGTTACTAAGCCCGGTGTGACTTAAGAAAAAAGTGAAAAGCTTTAAATTAGTTTAGCTGTTTTTATTGCTTATATTATTATTTGAAAATCAGCCCAAAACAAACATTTTAAGGCTTTCGAATTCCATTAACAAAGAATTGATTTCATTTGATTAATAAGAAATATCTTTGAATTATTCATTCAAGTGGCTAAATATTCAGAGGCATGGATATCTGTCTTCAAGATATTAAAGTCTCCATCAGTGAAAGAATTTGTGCAGAAATGGTCCTTTATGTTAGTGCTCTATGAACCAAAACTATACTGAAACCATGTAATTATATAACAAGCTTTGATAGGACGAGTATTTACTCACATTTTTTATGGTTTTATATCTTAGCCATTTTAAGTCAAATCAATCTGAAATTTGATATACATGCTGTTAGTGCAGATCGACCTCAAATACTTTGTAACTCTTTAAATAATTTCTGTGTTTATTCTATCATATTAAGAATATTTTATGAACTTCATTTTAGGGACTGACTGTACAGATGGCTATGATAGAGACTTTTGGTACAATTCTGTAGTAATAACATTTCAGTGATAAATGAAATCAGCTTGGCCCTGGGAATAATTACTGAATGTCTACCACGTGCCTGGCACTATGCTACAAACGGGGGTTACAGTGATGTATGTGATAAATATGGCCTGTAATCTCTCTGGGTTTCCAGTAGGCTGTGCTAATAACATTATTAATTTATGCAAATTATATGCAAACTTTTCTGAAGAAACCAAAGTACATTCTATCAATAAACTTTTATCTACCTATCTACTTAAAGATTTTATTTTTATATAATCTCTACACTCAACATGGGGGCTCGAACTTACAACCTCATGATCCAAGAGTCACATGCTCCATCACCTGAGCCAGCCAGGCACCTAATAAATCTCATTAAGGGCTGAAAGTTATCTACTAATTAGAGGGCTTACTCTCTGTACTCCTTTACAAAAATGGGTAATAGTCTAGTCATTTTAGAAACAAGTTGATACTTATTTATTATCCCATAAGTAATAATATCCTATAATAGGACAATAATCAATAACACTGCCCTATTAACTACCAAAGAGTTGATATGTTAAATAATGTATTTATTATCATGTATCTAGTTGACATTCAATAATTATGAATAAATGATGATTATTGTTCATCACTATTACCACCACTCAGTGACAGAGACGGCTACCTCCTCCTCCTTCTAATCTTCCCCAAGAGAGGATCAACCACTTACTGACTACATGTCAATAGACCCTACTGAATGCACAGAACGCAGCACCTAAAACCACTTAAAAACAACTGATGGCTTGCAACAAACACCTTTACATTAATAGCCAGAGTTTTACCCAAAGCACAGGCCACCCTGTATTCTAGCAGGAGCAGGGGAAAAAAACGCTGCCAACACAAAGCAATAGTTACCAATATCTTGGCTGACTTTTGTTCTAAAAAGAATTGTGAAGAATTGTGCAGCTGAAATGGGTTGCACAGCAAGTCTCTGCCTGATTTAAAACAGCCCTCTTTGCCCTCAGATTTCTTGCCAGAAAACTGAAGAGACTCTGCAAGGTTCAGCCAAGCACCCATCTTGCAATCATCCTATCAGAGAATTTGGAAACAAAACTTGTTTACCCTGCTTATTAAATTCACTTCCTCAACACATCAGCAATGATAATGGAGACCAGTGTAAACTAAGTTGACATCTCTGGCTAGAAGCGATAGAGCCGTCTCTGTTCCAGGACATGAGGCAATCCATACTCGAGTAATCCTGCACTGTACCCAGGTATGAATATGCCTAAGACTTATCACACTGACACATCACCATGTGGGAGCTGCCTACGTATCAAGAAAGGCTAGTGTGCCAAACACATGAGTTCTGTTTCTTTGGGGATGCAATTGGTGTAGACGGATAGTAGAAAAATCAAGATTTGTCCATGTATATCCCATACATCAAATTATTCACATAGATTCTTCAAATTGGCAGAATTTAGAAATTTGTCACACACATACAGAATCCATTACAAAGGTTTGAAGGACTCTATCTCCATTCTTTGACTTATCCCATATTTGGTAAGCGAGCAACCAAATATCCAGTGTCATACCCAAATTGCATAAAGAACCAGAACCAGAGGGGCACCTGGGTGGTTCAGTTGGTTAAAAAGCGGACTCTTGGTTTCAGCTCAGGTCATGATCTCACCGTTCATGAGATTGAGCCCCACGTCGGGCTCTGTGCTGACAGTGTGGAGCCTGCTTGGGATTCAATCTCTCTCTCTCTCTCTCTCTTTCTCTCTGTCCCTCCCTGACTGGTGCTCTCTCTCTCTCAAAAATAAACTTATTAAAAAAATTAAGAAGCAGGACTAGAAAAACTGAGATCTTCGGAGTTCTACCCACACTGTTTCTGTAATAATGTTCTGCCTTTACAGCAATACGTATTTAGACAGCTCAGACTATGGTTGAAAATTTATGTCTGCACTGTCTTTTTTCATTCCACGTGAAAGTCATTATTGTCAAAAGAACTACTCAAGTCTTTCACTGCTTCTATTTCTGCCACCACGGATCCATTTTCACCTTCAGCTACAACAGTCATTGGAGAGTTTCTCTACAGGGACTTCCTTCCATGCCAGTGCCAACATTTGACACTGAAAAGGAAGAAAAAAGGCTTTTGGAGGTATAGAAACAATTTTAGCACCTCTTAAGCAAACTTGAGCATGAGAATATAGTTGATTCTGTTCTAATAAATTTATTGCACATTTTACTTAAACAGTATATTTTGTAAACACATTTATTACGGAAATTATTCACACTATAAAAAGATAAAAATTTTAAATGATCATGATAAAGAAGGAATCTGTTGTAGAAAAAACCTAAAGTTCCAGGAATTTAAATAAAAACACAAATTGAGTTATTTTATGTAATGCCTATGTGGGGTTGCCTTTATCATAGGTAATGATGATGATGATGATGGTTATTTTGAAAGAAACAGAAAATACCATGTAATAATCAGGAATTCTTTCCTTGGGGCACCTGGATGACTCAGTTGGTGGAGCATGAGACTCTTGATCTCACAGTTCTAAGTTTGAGCCCCATGTTGGGTATAGAAATTACTTAAAAAAATATAAACTTTAAGAAAAAGGAATTATTTTCCTATTAGCTAACAGATAATAATTGGTCCATTAAGTCTTTCCATCCTCATGGCATTCACATGGTTCTTCAATGGTTCCTAACATTCTTTTGATAAAATTTATGACACTCTCCCCAGAAAAAAAAATATGTCAACTATTTGTAAAATAACTTCAGGCTGTTCAAAAGAATGTTCTTCACAAAATGTATCCAAAGATTTCATATGGCTCTGAATGCCCACAGATCTGAAGGTTAAGAACTCCTAACATATATTATCCTGGTTTAGATCAAAATGAATTACCAGGTGTTACTATTCTCCCACTTTAGTTGATGAGGTAAAAAGACTGGGAATGGATGACTTACCTAGTCTCAAAAAATCCATCCTAGTCTCTAAGTCTAGTTAAAATCACAGCATTGTATTCGAGAAGCCATTTCTGAATCAATTATCTGATAGAATTCTCTTGCTTGACTACTGTTTGTCCTTTCCTCTTTTTTTTTTCTTTTTTTTTTTTTAAGGAGGCTCCACATGCAGTGTGGAGCCCAACATGGGGCTTGAACTCATGACCCTGAGACCATGACCTGAGCTGAGATCAAGAATTAGACAAACATTTAAGTGACTGAACCACTCAGGCTCCCTTGTTCCTTCTTTAATAATCACCATCACACATCTAAGATTTCTCAATACTTAATATGTGTAGGATTATATACTTTAGGCTTAATTTCATTACCTGACCTCTTCACAAAAATCCTAAAAGACAGGTATTATTGTTGTTGTTATTACTGTTACTATTATTCCCTCCACTTTACAGATGAGAAACAGACGCCCTAGTAAGGTTTTTCAGTTGATAAATAGGAGGGCTAAGACACCAACCCAAGTCTCCCTCACTTAAGAGCCACAGTTCTTAACTATGTTTCAGGTCCTAGTACTAAAGAAATGACTGGGGAATTTTTACCCAAGATATTTCACCATAGCTTGGCTTTGAAGAATGCTTATCTCTTCAAACCACCCTATAACAGCTGATTGAAATTATGCAAGTTTTGAAGTACCAGAAAGAAATGACTCATCCTTCATCAGATATGGCAACGATCTGTTTTGAGGTTGATAGATACAGTCATAGCCAGAGGAACACAGCATTTGGCTGATGGAGAGGTAGTGGCAGGGAAGGGGGATGGGTGCAGTACACGGGTTTTAATCGTGCCATTTCAAAAAAAAAAAGGCAAAAAAAATAAGTATGTAAAATAAGCCTCCGCTTAAAAGCAGAAAAGAATCGACACCATTGACTTAGCTCCTAATAATGCCCGGTCCATGGGAGGACAGCTGGGAACCAGAATCTCTGTTTTTGCATTAGTCTTGGCTAGAGATGGGGCAGGAAAAACGACGCTGGGTTTTGACAAGTTCTGTAAACACATATGTTCAGATAACAATTTACTAGATTTACTTTATATACTTGTATGTTCTCTGGCAGAGACCTTTTGCAATGTGTGGTATCATCATTATTCAACATAAAACACTGCCAATTCTGAAAGATGAAGTTATTTTAATAAATTGCCCAGATTTGGATAACGTGAAAATATTTTTAATTATTTCCCCTTAAATATTTCCCCTATTGTTACATATACGTTCTTCATCAACCTATGGAGTTGACTTTGGTACTCTTCATGTGAGATATGGTTCCCATTTCATTACAGAGCAGCTAAGACCAAAATATTCTGAACTCTAAACACGTTACACAGGCTATCAGGTTGAGAGGCTACAGTACAGATCAGATGTTAAAACATAGCATGTAGGCTGCTCAGCAGGAGGATGGTAATTGCGGTATATTTCCACTTACCAGCAAGCAAATTATGGAAATACACTTAAATATACTGAAGTTTGACACAACTAAGAATCAAGTTAAAAATCTGCAGATGTGTGTCAATAATAGACTAAATATTTGATAAAGTATATTGGAAATACTTGTACTATTACATCCTTTAGGATTTAAATACACAAGGTTGGGGGGGAACTAAGAAAAATGAACCTGAACTTCATTTAATTTTGAATCCATAAATAATTCTTTTAAAATATCTCATTTTTACTCAGGTTTGTATTTCCTCGGGACACATATGTCATAGGTATTTTAATACATCTTTCCAATGGTTATAATAAGTGCTTAGCATTTATGTCACTGTTCAAATCAAGGGTGTATCTTTATATGAGAACTGTGTCACTGCTCTCAGTAAAACCGAACTTGAGCAGATAATTTCATCACAGAGGCACTGTGCAGACAGGGAAATCTAAGCTGAGTTTTAAGGTTTTAATAACATTATTTTAAAGAGACAAGTTGAAATTATGAATTTCCTTGACAATAATGATGTAATTTTGTAGTAACTGAAATCTTTCTTGAGAAAACTGCTTCTTCAGTCATTCACACAGTCAATTACACAGGGAAGTACTCTGATAGGCTGGCCCTCTGTCACCCGCCCCCCACCCCACATTCAAATAGCTCACGTACACGACTTCCTTTTCCATTACCAACTTGTCTGCAGTACCATCTGTAAAAACGAACACATACCTTGTGCTGCCAGTTTCTGCTTTTGCACGTCCATTAGTGGGACTGGCTGCAGCTGCTCAAGAAGAAAGCCATGATTGTCTTTGCTTTTATACATATTCCCCCTCCAGTACCACCATATCAGCGCAAGGCATCGTTTGGAGTAGGGAACTGCACTTAATAACCTTACTCGGCCCCGGTTCTCTGTGTGATCTGGAGTTTGTTAATCACACTGTATCACATACCAAAGCAAGAACTACCTCATCCCAACAAGCACTCTGGAGACGACCCCTCAGTCACTTCTACTGAAAGGAACAGTTAAAGTCATTTCGTACTGTGACATTCTGTACATCAAGTAGAGTATCAGGAAACCAATACTGAGGCCTGGGAGCAGTACATCCTGAGACACAAAATTCCTGGTGAGTGAGATTTTATTTCACGAGAGGTGCTTTGGAAATAAAACGCAGCAACTAACTTTACTAAGACTTTATTTTCCCCTGCCCTCATGCTTATTTTTCTGTTAGTCTTATTTTTTCCCTTGGCAAACATTATCAAACGGTTCACAATCTTTGCAGAAATTGCAAATATATTAAAGAAATGACCTCAAATTAATTTTTAAAAGCGATTTGCCTATGGGAAAAACATTCCATAATGTGAATGAAAAACAAAACACCAACAAATACTGTTCTTAACAATATTTCAAAAGAAGATTCATAGAGAAGTTGAAATTAAAAGCACACACAAAAGAAAGAGATCCAAAAAATGGTTTAGTTGTTTTCTTGTGCTATTCCACATTTACAAATTTATGCAAAATATATCAAAACTCCTCTTTTTCTTAAGAGGTATTTTGCTGTCAGTGTGTAAGCAACTTGGGAACATCAGAATGCCAATTCTGCCCGAGCTTCTCATATACTGAATTATCTTAAATCATCAAATGGCTCTCTGCTTTCTCAGCATTTAGGTATAGTAGACAGAGTGCTGGATTCCAATTATTTACATATGCAAGTCACTCCCAGGAGACCAGGGCTATTAAAGAGAGGGCCTATTTTTCTTTTAATCTTTATATTACCTGTGCATTGCACATAGTAGGCATTTAATTAACGACAGCTGGAGAGAATTGACCTCTATCAGAAGAGAGGATTCTGCTAATTTCAATAAACAGACATTGTGTTAAAATATATGTGTGTGTATACATACATACATACATGCTATGATCACCAGGTTATACTTTAAGTATAAGCTTTATTCATGAAATCTATATGGCAGTCATCATTATAAAAAATAGGACTTAAATTGAAGACCGTTTCCTTTTATGAAATCCAAAATAAAATTAAAAAGTTATGCACCATATTTATACTACATATTATAAGACAGGGGGAAAAAGAAATGGACTTTGCTTAAGCTTCTGAGCAACCTGCAAAACTAGTAGAAATGGCAAATGCTGATGTGTATATTTGTATATTTGTGTATGGATACATACACAAATGGATCCATTGCAACATTTCAGCACTGACATGTAGTGAGATGTGGCTAGCTATTTTTATTTTCATTAAAACAGTATCAAATTTTATAAAGGGCTGGAATACCAATGAAGTTGTTAAATTAAAGACAAAAAAATCCCATGAGTTTCCTGGAAGGTGAAGAATAAATATAGTTAACTACATGTACAAAAGACTAAAAAGAAATGAAGCAACAGACTAGCTAGGAGAGTGTTTTATATGTCAGCCTGATAATTATTGGTTTTAATAGGTGGAAAATAAGATATGGATAACTTGTGATTTGTTTTTGTCACTATGTTAGAGTCCTCTCGATTCACATATACATTCAACTAACACAAATATAATTATGTATAGAGAATATGAATGCTGTCCTTAACATATATCAAGAACTCAATGAGCATCTAATTCATACTTTCTTAATTTCAGAAGATACTGAGTGTTAATAGAGATTCGATTTTAGAGGTTACTGAATAACAAAATAAGATTTTGGCACATATATAATTCAATTATCTACAGCTACATAGTTACTCACATACGTATAAAACTTAAGCAAAAAAGCTCATATTTATTTTATTTTTGCAACATGAAGAAAGTATGAATAGTGAATCTAAAACTCTCACATGTAGGTGATGGTCTTAAAATTTATCACATCAATTATGAATATCTCTCTATTTTCTTTCTCTCTTCTATTCTTTGTTTTCTTGAGTGTGTTCCAAAAGATTGTTAAGGATTTCAATACATAAATCAGTTTGGTGGTGAATTACTTACTTCCACGAGATTCATGAGTCTATCAAAGATACATGTCTCATCCTAAAACATAAGTAGAAACTAGAGAAGGAATTATTATATTTTGGAATTGTCTAGAATGTAAAGGAATGCTTGGTAGGTCAAGTTATGAATATTATTCATTCTAGCTAATTCTTTTTTCTTTTCATATAGTATGATCACACAGATTAATATGTTATTATAAAAAATGACAAGGGATATTTCATTCATAGACTATAGAAAGTTGATTCCCTTAGATTTATGTGGATCAAGACTTAGGAACCTTTGTACAAGAATTAATTTTGGGTGCTGGGTATAAACATATCTATAAGCAACCATTTGGAATTTGACATCCTTTATTTTATTAAATAAATAAATACATACAACCATGTGCACAGAAATTAAATATATGCACATATGAATGCACATTTCTTTTGTTTTTAAAAAGTGGCTTCTAGGTCCTCTAGTTTAATAATTTGAAAAATTCAGGGGGATAATAATGTATTTTAAAATGTTTATTAAAAAAACAAAAAATTATAGTTCTTTCCCAATTAAAGGTTATATCTGACTAGAAAATAGCTCTGATAAAGAAGTAGATATAAAAAGTATAATGACAGAATCAATATATCAATGAAACTTAAGAAGCCAGCAGGTAGCACTTCATGAAGAATGAATAATTTACATACAATTAAAAAACATTTGCAGACATTATATATCCCAAAAACTGTGTGCTCCTTGAAGGGTAGGTTAAGGAGTGAGATCGGACTTAGGTCATCCCTCTTTTTCTATCTATTTTCCAATATTTTATTTCACTAATTGCACATATGTATGTATATACTTAGTGTGCCATATGTATATTTCTTTGGCAAAATAAAAATGGAAATAGTTGTCTTCCTTTAAACTCACCCCAAATGAAGGAAATAATTCAAAAATAAACAGAATAGACAGGCTGTTACCAGACTAAAATTCAAAGGAATTCACATTAAAAAAAAAAGTTAGGAGTAAAGAGAACCTTAAACATAAAAGTCCTAACTTTTAAAGAAGAAGAAAATCACCATTAGCGGAGGTTTGGCTAGTCAATCTAATGCAGGGCTTTTATGTTTGTAGGTTTACAAATTTCAGAAAATGACCAAATTATTCCACTTATACCATTAACTTGACCCCTTCCAGGATTTGACCTTCCTAATAGATTTGTTTTACAAGATATGACATGGTGAACAGCTGTGCCATTCTTGCTTGAACTTGACTTTTTTTAAAAAGCATGAAAATAGACTGATTTACTAAAACATGAGTATTCTTTGGTAACAGTGGGAGAAGGGAGGGATCAGACATGGAAAAATAATATGAGTTCCTATCTGAGGGAGTCACTTTGAAACACAGAGAATACTGAAGTATTACAAACATTTGTGGCCAGTTAGATAAATGACATACAGAGAATTTGAAAATAATCACTATGAATTGAGTTCATTAACATGAGATGTGATTATTAAAAGGGAGAAGAAATTTGTTTGAATGTTCTGATCTTCAAAGCCCCTACCACTGAGTGCATGCCCTTAATGTGCTTACTGCAAATTGCAGGATGCTCCCAGTCTTGTTAGCAAAGCTCTCTCTACAATTTTACATTTTAAAACTAAGTATACATCAAGATGAAGTTAGACGATTTCAGGGAAAAAGTTTTCTAGATTTCTTACAGGGCAAATAACTTGCAGGCACATTGGGAATTTTAATCTATGCTAAAAATACCTCGAGACAGATTCTATTTAATATAGCGACTAAATAAATAGTTTGATTTGACCGGAATACTGGTCTTACTCAGAATCCTCTGGATAAAAAGAACACTGGAGTTATAGATGGAGTAGGAAGGGGGAACAACACGTGTTTATCAATCACAGCGTCTACCCTTACTCAATTCTGAATCAAGTTTCATCTTGCACAAGTACGTAGGCTTTAGTGTTATTTTTCTACCTTGGCTCCACATGGCTTCTTGACTGAAAATTCTGTTAAGTTACTTCAGACAAATACTACACTGTAGCACAGTATTGAAAGCATATATGCAGCTATTCTTAATTTCAATTATATTTTTATTTATCAATTATCTGCTTACCTGATCATTATTTCTGATCAGCCGACCACTGTCTAACACAACCCAAGCACACTGTTATTTTTACAAGGAGTGAAGGCATCTGGGGGGAAAAATCAGACAACTCTGTTTCCAGTGTCTAGAGGATAATTGTTACCTTTCTCCTTTTCAACTTTAAAAGAAAGCAGTGTCTATTTTGCTCAGGGCAGCTGTTCAAATCGCCTGCTGTCAGAATCTTTTTAACTTGAGTAGATTTAGGATTATTTAAAATGATTACTGGATCTTCTATTGCTCTTAGTATTAGATCATCGGGACGTCCACGCATGGCACAGTAATAAATAAACCCAGGAGATAAATATTCACACTCACCTTTACACACACACACACACACAATTTTACGTGGGTGATTCTAAATGGTTTATTTTTACTTAAAAAATTTTAGACAAACCTGTGATGGGGCATGTAATATTGGTAGTCTGAGATATAATAAAATTGGAAAAATATTTGCTCTTCTTCTAGCTCTGAAATTCCGATTTCCAAGCAAATTCTGAAGACTATTCAACAGAGGAACTTCTATAGGATGATCCATTCTTTGACCTAATTTTCCTATGCACGATGCTGTTGTAATGGAATCCCTGGACATTAGCAGAGAGGTTTTGCTCCAATAGTCACAAAGTAACAAAAATCATTATTTTGAGAATATATTTTTCGACTTATATAGCTTAAACAATTGGGCTTGCTTTTATTATTAGATAAATATATAATTTTTAATTTGGCAATGGTATAATTTTCCATTAGAACTATAATTAAAATTCATTTTCGTGCAAGCCATAAACATTGGTTTCCTTTAGCTTCCTTCTAAGTTGATTTAGATTTTCCTTAGCAACCAACGTGCAGACTTCTCCACCCCTTTCTTTCTTTGAATGTTTATTACCTGTTGAAATCTTCTTGGCTTGCAGAAATAGCAGACAGGAAAGGAAAAAAAAAAAACCCTTATAATCTAAATCCCTGATATTTAATCAATAAAGGATTTTCTCCCTTATGAATTCACTGCCTTATAAACTCTGCCTCTTTTTCTCTTTCAGGAGCAGAGATGAAAATTCTCTGCTTCTCACAAAATCAAAACCTCAAGTAACTACAACATACTGAAGAGCATAAGAAACATGCTCTTACTTAGCGATTACAGGTTACACATCTATAATTTTTTAATACAATTACTAATCACCTGCTATTATACAACAATGACAAGACCTCTGAGTCTAAACTCACAGTTCTTCTTCCAAAGTTTCTCAGAGGTATGTATTCATAATATGCATTATACTGGTGCTCTCAGTGATGGAAAATCTACTGTTCTGGAGGGCAGATCTCATTTCTGAAAGAGAGCAACATTTTTTCAGAGTTATCGCTGATGAATAAAGTGGCAGAACCACCGTGAGGGTGCCCAAAGGTGACAACATATATGACCAACCAGAACGGTGTGGACAGTGACTGACAGGAGTCTGGACCAGCACCGGCTCTCACTCAGGAGCAGAGTTCAGGACCCTCTAGGAGACCAGGTGCTATGCTTCCCTGCCCGGTGGCATAGCTCCCAGGGGGTCCTCAGGGAGCAGCGGGGGCACCTAGTGGATCTGGGGCCCCCAGGGGACTCGGGGCTGACGGCTAGTCAGTCGGGAATGAACGGGGCTCCCCAGGGTCACTTTGAGTAAAAAATGTAACTAGCGAACCGCCGGCGTGATCTCACAGCTCAGAGACCGGTGCTGACCATTATTCTCAAGCTTTACAACAATGTTCTCTCCAAAGTCAGCAAAACCTGAATAAATTGGCAGCTTCCTCAGGTGGTGGTTTTGAAAGTCTACACTCACTTGGTAATAAGTTCTGGTATGTTTATTTATAAACGTCTTATTACTTTAAATTATCACCTCATGTAAGGAAAGTTCAGTGCCTTTGAAGTGTTTATAATTTTGAGGGGAGGTAAGGTAAATATACATGAAGCAATTAAGAGAATGATGCAAGAAAGCAGACATGTCTAAATCCTAAGATTTTTATGAATCCTCTGCTTCTAAATGCTCTAACAAATGAGAAATGTGAAACACACATACACACACACACACTCACACTCACCCTCTCACCACACTCAGCTAAGGAACCCATGCGAGTAGGTGACAAGACTCAAATGCACTCTCAATCATTACTTGTCACTGTAAGTTTTAGTTTCTTTCCATTGCCTGTCAGAAAATACAACCCACACTAGATTAATATGAAGACAATCTGATTCCTACAAATGAAAAAGCAGGAAACACTGACATTAGGCACCGTTTAACCACGGTCCAAATGCTATCATGAGAGCACAATTTCTCTCCCTCTGGAATATGTTGCCTCTGGTCTCACTACAGTCTCACCCACATGCCTTCTCCCTAGATGGCAAAATGGCTATTGGGCATCTGGTGCCATATACTTGACTGAACAAGTGAGGGCAGGGGTAACACTGGGCCCTCTTTCTTGATAGCTCACAATGTCTTCAAATAGGGCCTCGCTGGCCTAACTCAGGTCATGTCCCTGTCCTACTATGGCCAGATGGGACCATATGGAAACGCCTGGACTGGTTTATCAGGTTTATACTAGTTTCTCTAATGTGAGTTACAAATGACTTGATGATCTCATAAAAATGAGGATTTTTACTTAGTAGGTCTGAGATGGGATCTGAGATTCAGTATTTCTCATAAGCTCCTAGTTTGTGTAACAGAAAGCAAAGGCACACACTGAAGTTCTGACTCTGGTGCAAAATCAGCTTCATCTGGATGAGATGAAATGAAAGTGAAGAAGGTATGGATATTTAAGAGAAAACCAAGGACTGTTATCAGAGGTAAGATGTTAAAAAAAAATCAATACATTTCTCCTAACACACACACACACACACACACACACACACACACACACACACACACAATCTTCTGTATGTTATCTGTCCAGAAGAGGGATCTTTTATAAGTAAAAGCATCTGTGCTGACAGTACCATTCATCACACTTGAGTGGTCCATCCATGCCATCTAGTATTTTCTATGGTTTGAATAATTCTTGAAAGAACCCATCGTTGTCTACTCTTCTCATGTAACTCTCCTGGAATAATTGATCCATGTCATTTTCTTCTTCCTACAATAGCCACACTATGAGGAGGTAGTATAATGGTCACTATACTGACAAGAGTCTGTTTAGAAGAACTTGGCAAAACACAAGAACTATCACAAAGAGCAAGGATGCCCCCATGACAGGTGTGATGGTCAACCATTTGAGATCCAATCGATCCCATTTCCTCAGTTCACAATGAATATACAGGCTATGTTTGGAAGGTTCACAATAAAAGCCCTTGTGGGCAGCCCACATGAGAATTCTCCTGAAGGTTTATCTGTACTCAAAGGACCAACAGACCTCTTCAGTTGTCACAGTGATGTCAAAGTTAGCATCTGACTTTTCCCTGAACGCATGTTCTTTCTACCCAGTGTCAAATACCAAAAAGTATTTAATGAGTCAATAACTGTTTCAATTGGAACATATGTCAGAAAAATAAACTGTAGACAAATGCATCATCTTTACCATCCAGAAAGGCTGAATTACTACATTAACAAGAAGAACGGTCTGCCTTCTTTTGAATGAGCTATCTAAATGGATTGGGGGAAAAATACATCTATCTATCTATCTATCTATCTATCTATCTATCTATCTATCTATCTAACTATCCCTTCTGATCCTATGTCTAGCCTTAGCTCCTATTTACACTATAAATATTAGTTACTATCAATTTCAACTTTTGCTTTCTTCACATTCTTAAAGAGTTGGTATACTTGTTTGAATTCTATATCACTGGGTGTGTCTCTAGTTTGTCTGGGCTACAACTGGGAGTCAAAGAGAGCATGAGACTACTTTCTATATTCTTTCTAAGGGAAAGAAAAGCTACGACTTTCATTTCCCCCTATGAACTGAAAACATCTTATAATCTAGCAAGTGAATGTTAAGCGTCTCATAAGAGAATTAACGCTAAAATACCAAAACACATCATGCTTTTTCTATATCAAAGTGAAAGCAAGCCAATGTCATCCAAAAGATGTACAAGTTTCTAAAAAATAGATAAGTACAAGACTTACTTATCACTGAAAGCATGTAAATCTGGTGCCAATAAGTCTTACATGTACAGGATTGCATAAAAACCTAGGCCACGGCACACCAGAAGTAATAATCAGTGATAAGTATCTGTCGTCATTTCCTTATTTCTTATTACTTAATACCATTCACTGACTATCTGCTCAGTACCCAGCACCATGCTGGATGATTACGGACCCATAGTTAGAGAACACATGACCCACGGTCTCTAGTTGCTCACCAACTATCAGCTCACCATATAAGCAAAGACCTACTGTGTGCTCTACTGTGAAGTGCTCTACTAAAGCCATCTATATTTAGAAGGTTATTCTTCAGGAAAAAAAAGCAAATGGCCAGTCATTCTGAAGGGTCATGAAAGTGATGCACACAGAATGTCTTCTGCTATGCCAGTCACATAACACAAGTGCAGTAAATTAGTTTCTTCCTTCCTTCTTTATATATTTATATAAAAGGGGTGGGTGTACATAACAAATGATCTCCATGGTCTCTTCCAGCTCTTGTATGTCAATAATAGTTCATTCTTTTTTCCAGATGACTTAGAGGAATCTCATTGGCTTTGAGCCTCACATTTCCTCTCTCCCTTTTCTCTTCCTGCCTTCTTTTCTCTCTCTCCCCCTTCCATCCATTCTTCCCTCTTTGTTTTTTCATTTATCATTTTCAGACGACTCAAGTTCCAGGAACTATACACTGGTGATTCTAAGGAAAATTGTATTTTGCAAAAAAATAAACACTCCAAGATCATCTTATACAGTTACTAAAACATGATCCAATGACTGGTGATGGACGGACCCACAGTAACAAAGTATTCGTAATAAAAGTGAATTAATGTTAATTTCATTCGGGACATTTATTTAAGTACTTAGTAAAACGCACATCATTCTAGGTTTGTCTTTTGTTGCTCTTTGAGGGGAAGGAGCCAAATGGTCTCAATTGCATATGGGAATAGCATTGGATGTGTATCTTTTGCTAAACTTAGACAGTCAACAAAGTGCCTAAGTGTAGGAGTGTGGATGATGAGTACCTTACAGCTTCAGTCATGCATTTTCTGTAAACTAGGAGTCAGTCTATTCACCCCAGGGCATGGAGAAGCAGTCAGTGAGTCTTCCAGGATGGTGGTGTTGTGATTCTCATTTCCTGGCACAGCTAAATGCAGGAAACTGGGGTCTGGGAGACCCACATTCTAGCATGGTCATACCCAGTATTACTGTTTGCACTGGAACAAGTTACTTCATTATTCTCTTCTACTATTTTCACCTATTATAGAAAAGACGGGGCATGATTGCTGCACTGCCATTTTTAGCGACGGCAGCAAGATACATTAGAACACGTGACGTGGATATGAAAGTAAAAGCCACGTTGCAAAGTGAAGAGATTTTAAAGAGCATCAAATGGACAGAAACTGAACTTGTAAAGATGGCAAAGACAAACAGAGTGAAGACACGATGGAGTCATTAGTTTATCAATGGACCTGTAAGTAATTTTCCATACAATCCTCTAAGACATGTGGTGAACTATGTCATGTTCTTCAAGTCTTTACAGAGTTTGTTCTAAAAGTAAATCACTGGTAAAACTGAAATTTATTTTAGTAACGAAAAAAACTGCCTTTAAAGAGCATTGCTTTTCCTCATTAGCCACAGGGGACATTTCGTACCCTGTCTACGTTATTATTAGCACTTTGCAGTTAACAAGCAACTTTTAAACACCACTCTGCAACAGCTGTAAAGCTAAACCTTCCCGTCATTGGTCCTTTCTGCTGAATGTCCAGACATGCAGTGTTATGACATGTAAGAACATCCACCCTAACTTCCTTTCAACTGAGAAAGCTCAAGACGGTAGAAAACGGGGATCGACAAGAATCCACTCCCGTACTGTATACAGTATCTCACTCTCTGATTAGAGCCCATGGCACACTTGTGGAGACAGCGACAGCTGTTTTCTGTCTTTTCATTCCCTTCTCCCATTAATGTTATTTCACTTGCGTTATGGGCTGCACTTTAGATCTAAAAAGAAACATTTAGTTTTATTTGAATGTTTAAATGATTAATGACCCTCTGCTGTAGTTGTCTTCTCATAATTGCCACGGAGTAAGTTGCCATTTACTTTAAAAATCCAGATCTCTGTGTACTACGGAGAAAAAATGACAGTTCGGCCACTATGGAGAGAGTTCACTTTTTAAATTGCATCAGTTCCCCCAAATTCTTTGTGGACCATTTCTTAAATGTTGGGGTCACAGTCTGGAAACTTTTATTATGGAAAAGTCAAGATATTGCCACCCTGGTGACCAGAGGAGGGTAGGTGTGCACCTGAGAAGTAGAAGATAAAAGGAGAGAGAGGCTCAAATCAATAGGAAGGACTGGCTGGATGGGGCAAGACTCTGTGTTCTTCAAAAGGAGGACAATTTGGCATTTCATCCGGGAGCACGGCACAGCTGTCCACTGCAGGGGAAGGAAGTAGTTATGTGCACCTATCACATAATCAAGACAAGGTGCCTTTAAGTCATAAGAGGACCATGTGAGTCTTACACTCTTCTATTTTATACAGCTAAAATCCTCATGTCCCAGGGCGAGTGAGAACAGCGGTCTACCTAAAACACAGAACTCCTAAAAAGATTGATGTTTACATTTATATAATGGAAAAAGATGGGATGTTTGCGTCTCAAGGTTTCAGCAGTCAGTCTAATAATACGTTTGTATTGCTCTCTCCTGTTTGGGAAAATACAAAATACATTAAAGAATAGATTCTAAGGCATTGCTGCAGAGTATATTTGGTATGACAAAGAATAACAGGCCATAATGGGATAAAAATGGACATTGTTAAACCACAGAGCCTGGGAGTCACCTAGATAGCACTGTCAGTCTGTCGTGTTTCTCTTTTTAAGTCTTCTGGCTAAAATGTTTTCTGACTTTTGTCTTGGCCAATTTTGGGCCACACTGAATGTTAAATAAACTATTATTTAATCAAATACAGGCATATTAGTCTCACTCCTGCTGACAACTTCAATTAGAATATTTTTGCTTTGTTAAAAAAAAAAAAACCTCATGATCTTTAAACTGTTAAGGCCTCTGCACAACATCTGGTAACAATTTTTGATATATCCAACCATCAAACTTGTATCTCCGTGAAGTGGTTTATCCAAGATTTGTTTTAATTAGGCCGCCTTTCTAACTTCACATGGCTTTCAAAAGACAGAATCACTCAGATATTTCAAGCTGTAAACTTACTGAAAGGTTCAGAGGCTATAATTAGAGATCCACCAAGGTGGACTGTTTCTGTTTATTAGCTAGATAGCCAGGTTAATTCAGTTGCCTCTTTGAAAGAATAATAAACTATTTCTAATTTTAGCACATTAAAAATGTGTAAAAAGCTTAGGGCTCCTCTTTGGCACCTCACTCTTCTTGCTGGTGCTCATATCAAAAGCATTTGGGTCCAACTTTGCAATTGGAACCCACACTCTGAATGTGTATTTCTCTACGTGGGCAGCCCAGTTAAGTTTTAACGTCTTCCATTTAAATTAGGCACAGGTTAGAGAAACATAATCATTGTGAAGACAAGATCACAAAAAAAACCCAGCGCATACTTGATCAATGAATATAAAAATAAATCCACTTCGAGATTCATTTGAAGAAGTCTTCTTTCCTCTCTCAACCAGAGCATCTGGTAAGCCGCCGTTGCAGTAAGAAATTACACTTACCTTGGATGTTCCTTTTTAATATATTTGCCTCTGTATAAACCTTTGGGAGTATAAAAATCTCCACGCATTTATTTGCATCACAGGCACAGATTAAAGGCAAAAGTAATGTGGAAACTTAAACTATTTATTTTATGAGGTAACTATTTAAAAATCCACTGGGAAAATAATGAAAAATGGCCTCATTATCCCCCTTTTGTGGGTGAACCAGGCTTCATGCTACCAAAATAAGTCTCCCAGCTCTGTGTGTGTGTGTGTTTCTATGTGTGTGAGTTGAGGTTGATGGTCGTCGTGGCTTTTCTCCACAAGTTTTTGATGTTACTCCCTTTGAAGCACTAGCCCAACTTTATAGCTTTGTATTATTATTAAACTTCTTCATAAACGCAGAGGGTTCTCATTGTGGTTCACAAAGCCTAAGAATGGACCCATCGGATCGTTAATATTTTAATCTCTCTGGAAAAAACGGACCGAAAGCAATTGTAGTGAAATTCACTATTTAGTCTACATGATGCAATGCATGTGAATATTTGGAAACACTTGGAGGACTGACTTCAAATGTCATATTTAGATTCACTGGTATTATATAAACAGTCAAATTCTCTGAGTAGATGACACAGTGTAGGCAGCAACAAACATTTTCACCCATTGGTTTTCTGAAGGGAAAAACTACATCTGCTTTTCTATTTTTGCTTGCAGGAATGTGGGAGAAAAGTATGAATATTCACCTAACATTTGAAACTATAGAGACTTTTATATTCAAAAATTCTCTAATTCAGCCCAGGGCAAGAAAGAGGGGACTTCACAAATACATATGCAATATATATATGACTTCAAAGGGTTGTACTGTAAATCAGAAGTATCTTCCTGGTGAACATAGGGCTCTAGCTAGGCAGCCGGTGTGTGTCCTTTTTGTTTAATATTTGGGTTTTGTAGGGCACTGGGTGGCTCAGTCAGTTAAGCATCTGACTCTTGCTTTCAGCTCAGGTCATGATCTTGCAGTTCATGAGTTCAATCGCTGTGTCAGGCTCTGTGCTGACAGTGAGGAGCCTGCTTGGGATTCTCTGTCGACCTCTCTCTCTGCCCCTCCCCTGCTTGTATTATCTCGTTCCCTCTCTCTCTCTCTGTAGTTCTCACATTTATAGTATATCTTTTTCTATAGCGTCTGTTAACATGGCTAGTTCTTCCACCAAACCATAAGCTTATAAAGGGTAGAGAACACACTTTTTGGGGTCATTTCCCAAAATGCTTTGCAAATCATCAGCACTCCATTATTCAACTGAATTGGAAATGCTTCATTTCAAAACTCAATGGCTGTTTAAAGAAAATCCTCATTTATCCACAACTGGTTTCTTCCCTTCCCTGTTACTTTGTAGGCTCCACTGTCTTGAACTTGGCATCGGCTTTGATGACTTCGTCCCCCACATCCCATCTTCCTGGCATTAGTGTTCTTTGTTCACTAGAGATAGCCCCCTGCACTCACACCTTTGCCTTTCGATCCCCCAAGAATACCATTTCTAGATTGAATTTCTGAAGAAAAAGTTAATTTTATTGCTTCCTTGTTCACAATTTCCATCTTTTCATAACCCAGCAGGTAAACTCCAAAGTCCATAGTTCCATATTCTTAAGTCTCTTTACAATCTCAATTAACTTCCATCACTCCTCCCTGAACCCTCTGGTCAAATTAGTTCCCTACAATTTCCCTCAAACATACGTTGTACAATAAAGCAGGTGGATTGGAAAGAAAACAAAACACGTCCCCCCAAAACAGGTCTTTCCAAATTCCCAGTTCAGTGCATTTTCATATATTGGTCTGCCCCCTTCCCAACATTCTGAAACCTATGTAACCTTCAGAGTTCAGCTCAAGATGCCAGACTTTATGAGGCTTTAAATGCTAACTTTGGTTTCCAGCATTTCTTTTAATAAGAAAGCTCCAGGTAACTTGCTTATTTCTCTCACGCTGTCAAGCCTACCTCATCAGCTAGATAAACAGTTTATACTTATTTAGCCTTTTCTTTAGGATCCCCTCACCCTTCCCTTCAGTGAGTCCAACCCTACTCTAACCATGCACCTTCAATCATATTCCTCTTTAAATCAGTCCAGATGTATGAAGCCAAATTGCGCCACAATTCCTTCTTCATTTAAGGAAACAAAAAGAGCCACTGAGGAAATCAAGTGTCTGTGACCGTACTCAAACTGTGACGTCTGGAAGGTAAGATATTACGACTTTCAACCGCTCAGCAAAACTTAGTTCACTAAAGAACTGAGAAGAATTAAATGGCTCAGTTTATAAACTGAAGAGAAGGAAGCTACCAATTTAACCTGAAAACAATTTTCTTTCGAAACATTGCTTTCACAAAAGGCTAAAATTATGTAAGGAGAGATGGGAGTTACTAAAATACTACATTGGGGTTGCACAGTGACTACAAATTTAAGAAATTTACCTATAAATATCAATGCATAAGGGTTTTAATATAAAACACAGCCTGCCCTTAACCACAATCTCACTCTTGGATACACTGATAAAAGGATAGATTAAATATATGATGCATGTATTTATCATGATGGTTCTCCCACAGGGAAATACAATTCTTTCCTGTCGATTTTTCTTTCCTTCAAACACTGATTACTTTTAAATTCTGAATTTGGATAAGAGAACTCTAACATGACCAAGTAGCTTGCACACATTGGATTTTGTGGCACGTTGGGTATAGACATGAGGGTTACAGTTAGACGTTGCAGCAAAGTTTTTTTTTTTTTTAATAGCCTTCACACAAAATCAAGGATGGATATAGTGGGAATGTCCTAAACACTCAGGTAAATGTCTTTCAAGCTACTTTGGAATTATCAGTGACATAAAAAGCAATGTATGATGTATAAATTACTAGTGTATGCCTATTACTCTCTGCTCTCCCCACAAGAAAAGACTTTGTTTTCCATCAGACCAAAAACATGGCTGCTTCCCCCAATCTCACGCTTTCACCTGCACCAGCTGCTTCCAATTACCTGCTTCCACCTGCAGGACCCCTCGAGTTGTATGGAGATTGGTTCCTGCTTCAAAAGCAAGCAGGCAAGTGACCTGGGCCTGAGGCAGGAGGCTGCTTCAGTTGCCAGCAAGAGCCTTGCATCAATTTAGTGTCCTGCTTGTTTCTTCTCCTCTGAAATTGTGGGTTCCCCTCTCCTGGCCTGGTTTCTGATGACTCGTTTTTCAGTCCCTGAAATGGGATGGGTGCAGCTGTCCTCCCAATTTCAGTCCGCTTGCTCCATCCATGACCTTTCTAGACTCCAAATGCTAGAACTAATTTATAGATGATGAACACAAGCCTAGGAAGGTCATGGGGATTACAAAATTTCATTCTGATGAAGAAGACAGAATTATAGACTGGACCCTTTGTGATTGCTACTTCGTACAGTTCATCCTAACAGGATGCAGAGTCTCTCAGGCTACCAATTAATTCCGGCTGCCTTCCTACTTTACCCAGACTGGTGTTTTCTGATGCTTCACCTCCTCCAGTTTTCCTACCTGCTTCCAATGCTTAGCCTTCCTACCTGCTTCCAATGCTTAGCCTTGCTCTGATCTTCAGGATAGCAAATCTCTTGATCTAGAACAGTGTTTCTCAAAGTGTGGTTCACATAACATTAACATCAGACTCATCTGGGAGCCCCTGTTGAAAAATGGTTTTGTTTTTGTTTTTTGTCCCACACAAGACCCACTGAATCAGAATCACTAGTTATGAGGTCCATGAATCTGTATTTTCGACAAGGCCCCCCTAGTGATTCTCATCAAATTTGACTCATTCCTATCTAGTCTTTTAGCTCCAGTTACACTACGGCCTTCTGGATTCTGCTACAAGTTTTTTTACCAAACTTATTTACTACACTTTTGTCCCATACTTGCTCCCAGGCCTTATGAGCACTGCAAAATAAGACAAAACGAAATTTCCCTGATTTGCTATGGGAGTATTTGAAGGTAACGGAATTCCTTGTGTGGGAAAACTATTGAGCAATTCAGACCTTCTGCCTATATGTTGTTCTTGGTTTATTCGGTTTTTTTCACTGAATCTACAAAGCAAATATTTCTAAAGAATGAATGTTTCCTTTATGACTTTAAGAAGCTCAAAGGCTTGTGAACTTTTCTCTGAAAGACAGAAGTAATGAAAATTATAATAAAATATGATAAAAGTAACACAAAATTATGCCCAGGTGTAATGTAACCAAAAACAATTACCAATCAAACCCAGTTGGGATTTCTACTGGATGAAACCAACCCTTTTAAACTTTATTGAAATCTTAAATAATGACAGATTTCTTTTGAGGAGAGGCTGCCAAACTTATAATTCTGCTTTAGAAATGATATGATATCCTCAGAATGCCATATTTTATATGTTTCAAGAGAAATGTCAGTAGCGCTATTCAAAAATAAGTCAGCAGGTTTTAAAAAAAAATACAAGTATTTTAACTGTTAACTTTGCTGATTAAATACTTAGAATGAACAAAACTTATGTTCAATGTCACCTACTATGAAATCACCGAGCAGAGATCTGAGTTCATGCGTTTACTTTCATAATTGTTGTCAAAGTTAAAATGTATTAAACCTCTGAAAACAGAAACTAAAATGTTTCAACTTTCTAAATCACATAAAAGAGAATACATTTTATGCTTGCTTTGCAAGCCTCTGATGTCTCTTTCCTTTCAAGTACACTAAATTACCGACGTGCCATGAAGACTAACATAAAAGGATCAAGCAGAATACTGTTCACTTACCAAAGAAGATATATAGGCTCATCAGAATAAAGTGCAATTAATTTTCATTTATGTAAGCTAAACAACAACAATACTAGTAAGAACGGCCTTAGCCATGCTCCAAATCTTCATTTCAAAAGAGTCCACAGAGAAAGCAGGTTCACAGAATTTTATTCATGTGTTTTCTTCCTTTCTACCAACCACATTGCTTGTATTGCTTTAGACATTTTCATTATTCTTGTGATGTTTGAGAAATGACAAAATTAGAGAAGAGGGATCTGATAAAGATAAAGCATGGCACAAAAGCTATAGAGATAATTGCCTTCACAAATCTAGTGCAGTTTTCCTCTCTCCTAATTAGCCTCATTACCATACTTTAAGACAGACTAGCAGTCACTCAAGACCCTGTTCTCTTCTGTCAGAACAAGTGCTGACAGCCAAATGGACAACATATGGAAAAGTACCCTCTTTTTTAGCTACTCTCCCATGTACTAGGCCTTTGGCAGAAAAGGCGGCCAGAGAAAGTTTCCTAAAACCCATGCTCTTCGGAGGTGTCTCTAAAGCAGGGGTGACAATGTACCTTGAACAGCTCTCTTCACCCCTAACTTGTCACAATTTTGCGCGTTTTGGTTCTATATTCTAAGCGTTCTCTAACAGGAATGCTGAGCGTTTTCGAAAAGCACGTGAAGCGTATTAGCATGCTAATTCTGTGAGACAACTTCGTATTTTGGACCTCTTCATCATTCCCCAACTAAAACGGAACCCGCACTTTTGGATACCCTACAGTAATTTATTCTCAACATACCTGTCATAGATCCTTCAATTCTTTAGAGACGAAATATATGACTTTCACTGATCACCTTCTGAAAGTGAGTTTTAAATACTAATTTAAAAAATGTCAAGTAATTCTTGAGTACAATGTACCTGTCAGTATTGACTCATTTGCTAGAGGGAAAACATTATGAAACATTTGATGACCGGCTGATTTTTTTTTCAGGTTTCCAGATGCCTCACCATAAACATTCTAACAGGTTATTTCTAAAAATAAATTACATTTTATAAATTTTGATAAGATTAAAAGGTATGTTCAACTTATAATATTGGAAAAGGTAATTATTTGAGCACCTCAGTCATAATATTTACAAGATTAATTTCCTCCATTTTAAGAAATCAAAATGTTTCAGTTACTTTAATTTAAACAATGTATCTATTAAGCACTCCCAAAGACCCCCCTTCTCAGCCCATTTGTTTACATCATCACAGGTATCTTTCTTTTTCCTGATCACTTTTCCAGTTCTTTCAAGAGGATTTTTGCTAGATTTAATTTTGCTTTTGCATTGCAAAACCTATGATGCAATCTCGGTGGCCCCAAAATCAGGGAAATGGATTTTGTGCATTTCGCAGTTTGGGGAAACTAACCGTCCGTTCAGCGTGACTGAAAAATACCCGAAGGCCAATATTTACTAAGCATGGCACACACACAGGAGCCTTACTAAAAAAATCCACGACAAATCTCTCATTGCAAACAAATCCAAAGGCTTCAGTGCTTCTGCAACTGTCTGACTAATGTTGATTCTGACAGCAGAAAGCTGCTTTCCTACCAATCCAGCAGCCAGCTAGAGGTCTGCTGGCCCCGTCCCAAGATTTCATGACTTCTCGTCTGTATTCTTTGCTACATACCCCTCTTGTCACAATCTATCAGAGATGAAGAATTGTAATATCAAGGTGAGGTTTTCTTATCTGCCTCTTTAATATTCGAAGGAGATTGGTAAACATCAACTTGCTGTTGAACTGATCATGCCAGGAAAGATACACATAATTAATGCCGGCCTCCCATCATGCTCTTGGAAGAAACACAATGGTCAAGGCAGCATTCCCAAATAACAGGAAATACTTGGAGCTTCACACATAACACTTTAAAATGCATGCTGCTTTCATGTCACAGTAATACACGATTTAAAATACACACACACACACACACACACGTGTGCGCGCACACACACAAACACTTGCAAGAGAAAAATGTGAGGACATTTCTTGTGTGAAAAAAAAGAGGGTATAGGAACGCAAAGAACTACACAGGCACATCGTGTGCAGAGTTACTAGGCTGGGTGCAATGCAGAGTTTTGAGAAGTCCAACTCCAAAGTTTTCTTACAACAATCTGATTATAAATGCAGTGGGTGATTTCGGAAATCTATTTCTTGCACCCACCTAAGCTGCCTAGAAACATCTGTTCTGATCATGATATGTAGCCAGAAACTGAATTCCAAGCCCAAAGTGATGAGAGGATCAGCATTCGGAATCCTACGTCTGCAGGAGCTCCTCTGGATGGCCCAGGCCTCACCAACCATCTGAACTTGCTTTTTGAACATGCTTTTCATTCTTCACGCTATTTAACTTTCAAATGCCTTACATTCCGCTTCCAAAAATTAGATAATACAATTAAGCGCCTATGATTTCGTGAGGACCGCTTAAACAGAAATCACTAGTTAATGCTCTGACTCTTCTAAAACTAGCTTTGAGCCCTGAACTTGAAGTATCAGGACACATGTTTCTCTTTTGTACCTTTCCGTTTTATAAGGTTAGGATCTTGTGGCTTGGGAAGATCTGTGTCAGGCACTTCTTTTTTTCTCCAGACTGAGGAACTGTAACTCATGTGTCACCCATGCATCCCCAAACACCAATTACACATGAAAAAACAGAGCAGGGAAAAGTGGCTGCACACACATGTGCCTCCTTCTAGCTTCCCCCTCAATAAAAACAAATTAACAGCAGAGCCTTGGGACAGATTTTTAGTGTTCACAACTTACAAAAATTTCATAGATCCATAACACATCCTTTTGGGAATAGAGCAAGTTATATATGTTCAAGACCATTACGACAATCCACAAAACAACAAAGATCACAATCAGAATTCTGATGACACAATATTGATGAGATTTTTCCTATTATCCCCAAAGTGTACAACAGCTTGGTGTGAGTGAGCAACGGACAGCTATTAGCATCCAGCAAATTCCTCTCCGGCTTATTCTTTTTCACACATTTACTTTAACTTTACAAGGACTGCATCATGTGATAACTTTGCAGAGAAGTCAAAAACTGCATCTTGATGTTAATTGATGTATTTTTTATGTGCCGTGCTCTATTTAGGTCAATGATACTCTACAGGTAAACCCCTGGCATGCTGTTAATTCACAAAGTGATCCTAACCGCTTCTGAAAAGCGTAAAATCCAAATTTGATTACATGCACACTTAAGTGTACTCCGTTCACTACTTGTTTGTCACTCATTCCAAAATCATTCTTTTTCCTCCCCCTAACCAGTGCATCCTATGTACCAGACATTGTGGTAGGTGCCTTGTTTTGCATTTTAAATGACTGAACAGGATCAAAGGAGAGTAAGTGACCTATCTCATGAACCGATGCCACATGTCAAAAAAGAACGGGACTGATAAACACATGAAAGAAACAGACAGCAAAAAACGCAGCCACTGTCGCCAATAAACACTCGATCATTTAAGGGAAGTCCCTCCAGAGTTACTGCTTCCTGATTGATGTAATCCTAACCACAGCCTGTGGTCCAAAAATTGCCAATCAATCATGTATACATTACAGGAAAAATTGGGTTAACATGTCTTCATGCTGGTGTTTCAATGATGTTCTGTTCAACCCTGGCACAAGATACCCTTTGCAAAAACGCAGCCTGGTGGTGTAGCGTTAGTTTGTTTTCACCTCACCATTTTGTTATGATGTATAGGCAGCGAGCCTCCTGTGGCCTTCCTAATCTGAAAATGAGCCAAGAGAAAGAACGTGCTCAGAAGTGTTGAAAGAAAGGCCCATTCTGTGCCCAGGGAACTGCATCTAATACAGGAAATGAACACAAGTTTGCTGTAAGCTGTCCAGCTTCTGAATCAGCTGTTCCCCGCTCAGAACCCTTCTCCCTCCCCCACCCCCACCTCTAAAACCAAGAGCCAAAAGCCAATATTAAAGTTTTGAAAAATGTGTTTTCTTCCTCTTCACCCGTGTTCTCTCAAAGCTGTGTAAATCTAACTTGAATGGTAAGCGGCTTTATTTTAACAAGTGTGAGTTATCAGAGTTCGCATATCAAATTAAACCCAATGAATTCTGGACTTGTTTTAAATTTCAAGCCAGAGGCCCTAACTCCCTGCATTTCACTTGGCGGCTAGCCAGACTTAGTAATAAAGTGCTAAGCAGAAGACAGGAAATACTAGAGAAGTCGAACAATGTTATGACAATGTTTATAACTTTTACAGTCAGGCCTGGTTGCACATCTGCACAACATCAGGCTCTGGTCAGACCCGCAGAGAGGAAACCATTCCTTAGCTGGCAGCGTTTTGCTCCAGCCAGATGTTATCACTTTACTGGTATCTTTTCACCAAACAAAAAAAAATATATATATTATATATTATATAATTACATTTCTGAGAAGGAAATGGGGGAGGGGATCTCTTGAATGGAAGAAACAGGTCCTCAGATTAATTCTGTCCCATAATTGATTTATTCTGATAGATCTAAGTCGGTCCTCAGACGATGGCATCTTTCCCTTTGATGTGATAACGTTCAAACTGCTCTTCTCATGGGGGGGGAGAAAGCCTTGTTTGATGCCATACACTGAAATACAAAGGAACTTCCAAGTATCACGGCCTTGGCCTGCCTGGATAAGGCTCAGATGTCTGTAAAATTAGGCAGTCACCTGACAAGTATTTATATAAATGAGATGGTATTAGTGGCGTTTCCTTGAGTACAGATGTAACATAAGAATTTATCATTTTAGTTGAAACTGAGGAAACTAATGTCTCTTTGACTTAAATCATTTCAAGAGCCTGACATATAAAATGTCGCATCACCATTAATAATGCTCGGTGTGGGAATACATTTTTAACAAACCTAGCCTAACATCACACCAAACCAAACCAAAGGAGCTCCGTGGTCATTTGGAAAATAGGATTAGCAATAATATAACTTCACGTGCCCTTCATCCTTAATTCCTAAAACTAAAGTTGGACACAGTCACACATCAATTCAGTGTTCACTGGCCAAAGAGAAAAATAACATCAACCAAACAAAAATCCCCTCCACGATTTCAGATCTGTTTCTCAATTTCACTAATAGAAACGTCTGTATTTGCATGTGTGTGAGAGAGAGAGTGGGCATGTTTGTGTGGGTACGTGTAGCGTCTCAATGCACCTGCCCTACACCTGCCTTCAGACAACTTATCAATTTATCTCTCAGACAAACTTGAAAGGCAGTTCAAAATGTGAAACACACTGTCGGCTTAGCATCCTGGGAAAGCCGCATCAACTTTATCAACAATAACCGTGAGAGAGACGCATTAAAATGAACATGGTTTTCAAAACACCATACGGAGCCATGTACCTAGTGCAGGGTCAATTCTAAGAGTACCAGTTTCCAAAGTACCCCAGCTATAAACAGGCAATAGATTTGGATGCATTTGACTAGATAATACCAATGAACTGCTGTTTGCACTGAGATAATTTGTCTTATGGTATGTACATTTGGCCCCGCCCATACAAACATACTTGAAGCCTGTGGAGGAGAAAATACTTGCGAGGGAATTTATTCACTTGGCCATTCGACGGGAGTTAAGCTGAAAGAGGATGTTCAATCCAGTGGTTCCCAAACTCCTGTTTATTATGGGTATCACCTTGGTTACTTTCAAAAAGTAAATTTCTGGGCTTTAACTCTACATCAGGGATTCTATAATGGTATGCTGGAATCTACAGGATATTGGACACTACTTGCCTACTTCTAAACCTCCCCACCCCCAAAATTTGCAGTGTGTGTGCACTTACATTTGGCCTGAGATGCACCACACAGCAGGCCTGTTGGCCTGAGCTGTACTGCTATGCTGACTATATATTCAGTATTTTGAGTATGGCGCTGGGGAGAGCCACTCAAATTGGCTGGCCTAATTCAAATAGTTTTCTAGTAATGTTTTGAATTATTCCTTTAGTACTACTGTACTTCTATGCTATGACTGTTTATCTTTTCAGTTTTTCAAGTTTTTTGGCTTTTATGCAAAGTAAGCACCACTGTGTATAAGTTGTTTTGACATATTTAATTCCACAAGAGAATTCTAACCACCAATTCTTTCATCAGCATCCACACCACTTAAATGATAGAATGCTCTATTGCTTAATAGTTTTCTCAGAGCCCAAGATACTGATGGTTGATTAATCTCAATCTGCTGCATTCAACAGTGATACTATTATCACTATACTTTGATGGACTGAATTCTTTGTAAATCCTGCAACACTCCTCAATAATTAACTCTATGGATTAGATGTTTGCTGAGTTAAATTGTATTTTGTCCTTTTTGTGAAATGTACAGAACTAACTTGAAATATAGAATCTTTTCAAAAAAGAATTCTATGTAACAGGGTATAAGACATTAAAAGACCTTGCTTTCTAAAAATTGTTACAACTTATGAAATCTTTTATAACACAAACATGTCACCTTAAAACCATATACTTTAAAAACATTCCTGGGGCACCTGGGTGGCTCAGTCGGTTAAGTATCTGACTCTTGATCCTGGCTCAGATCATGATCTCACATTTCGTGGGGATCGAGTCCCAAGTCAGGCTCTGCGCCTGAGATGCTCTCTCTCCCTGTCCCTCCCTTGCTCTCTCTCTCTTTCAAAAATAGACTTAAAAAAAAAAAACATATTCCGCTTCCCCTAACGTTTCATTATAATCCATTACTAGATTATTGGTTGAGACATAAGTGAGATCTCTGTAGGCTTCAGGCCTCCAGATTGATTGTGGATTTTTTCTTTCCACGAACCCTCATATCTCGATCAAATTAAACACCATCATTTGTTCCAAGTTCTTTTCTGTTTTTCAAGGGCTCAAGAATTCATTCCAAGAATGAATGCAAAAGGTCTGTTGGTATTTTCACATTACTTTTCTTCTGCGTACATAATAAAGCACAGAATATTCTTCACAGTTGTTCTCGCTGCCCAGCTCTACAATAGTCAGATTTAAGGGGCACAAACGGCAGCAAAGGCGAAACAGATTCAAGTGACTGTAACACAGCCAGGCCTGCACCAGAGCCTCACTGCACGTGGCATGGCTTATGGCGCTCCTCTGTAAGACGTTCTGTCCGGGTAACCGGAGAGGTTATGATTCAGTAACAGGAGGTTCAGGTTTTAATATTTAATAGACCTAGCATGTATTACCTAATAATGGAAACTATTATTTATGAGTGCATGTTAATTTTTTAGCTTATTACACATTGTTTCTGTGGTTTCCAAACTTTTTATATCAGTGAAGCCCTTTTTACAAACCTCACGTGGGTGCCCAAGACCTATAATCAGTGTAAGAGAGGCTGCTAAGGAAGGAGGTCTGATGGATTCCCAGGGCACCACCGGGCTCGCGCAGTTCAGGCGGTTTGGGGAATCCTTGCTGAACACCAGTGCATTATTAACAAACTTAAACAGGGGAAATTGAACTCATTTTTAAGATCCCAAAACAGAGCTGAGGGACTGACTAATATATCTAGTAAGTTTCAAATCTGGCTTCTTTCTTTTGTTCTCCAAGGCCAGAATTCTTTTTGTAAGCCATATGGCTTCTTTTTGAAAGAGAAAAATACTTTCTTTCACAGTTTGTAATATATGGGCAATGTATTTTCACAAGCAAGTGCAAATTTTTCTAGATTAAAAATTGGGCAACCTATGATGGACCTCTGGATATATCCTATTTGATTCCAGCTGACCCCAGATTATATGATTTAACTTCTCAGGGTTATTACTCCATTACTTCAAAATGTTTACCCTTTCCTTTTTTTTTTTTTAAAAAAAATACACTTTATTTTATTTTTAATTATTTAATTATTTAATTTTTATTTTATTATTTCATTTTATTATTTTATTGTTTATTTTATTTCACAGAAAGAGAGAGAGAGCACAAGTGAGGGAGAGGGGCAGAAGGAGAAGGGAAGTGGAAGGGAGGGAGGAGGAGGGAGAAAGAGTGAGAGACAATGAGAGTGAGAGTGAGAGAGAGAGAGAGAGAGAGAGAGAGAGAGAGAGAGAGAATCCTAAGTAGGCTCCACGCTCAGTGCAGAGCCCAACACAGGGCTTGATACTATGACCCTGGGATCATGGCCCACACTGGAATCTAGAGTCGGACACTCAACTGACTGAGCCACGCAGGAACCCCAACTTCCATCTTTCTTGACGATTCAGGTTTGATAATGTTTTTTGTTCTTAAATTCTTACTCTGATCTAGAACTTGAATTTTGCTCGAAATCTGTAATTAACCTATAGTATATTGTTAACTTTAAAAAATTTATTTTTTAAGTAAACTCTACACCCAACATGGGGCTCAAACTCACAATCTGAGATCAAGAGTCACATGTTCTACCAACTGAGTTAGCCAGGCACTCCATATATTGTCAACTTAAAATAACAATTTAATGTTTATTCATTTTATTTGAGAGAGACTGAACCAGAATCTGAAGAAGGCTCCAGCTCTGAGCTGTCAATACAGAGCCGGACATGGGGTTCAAACGCATGAACTGTGAGATCCTGATCTGAGCCAAAGTTGAACACTTCAACTGACTGAGACACCCAGGCGCCCTACATATCGTTAACTTTTAAAAATGCATTCTCTAAATAAACATTTATAGGATTCAAATCAATAATAGCTAGGAATTATGAAAGAGAACCAAAATATTTTAGAAATGAATTGAATTTAACATCTTGTCCCAAACTACTTATTTTGGCTAAGGCCATCTTAAGATTTATATATTGAAGGGGCACCTGGGTGGCTCAGTCAGTTAGGCATTTGATCCTTGACTTCAGCTCAGCTTATGATCTTATGGTTTGTGAGTCTGAGCACTGCCTTGGGCTCTGCCCTGGCAGTAAAAAGCCTGCTTGGGATTCTCTCTCTCCCTCTCTCTCTGCCCCTCCCCTGCTCATGCACTCTCTCTCAAAACAAATAAACCTAAGAAAAAGATTTATACATTAAAAATTGTCTGGACTATTTCTCAGTATATTTAAATGTAAGCAAATCATAAAAAATAATAAAATATATGCTCTTCTATTGTATTTCCCAAGCAAACTCATAGGCACAACATGGGCACACTTTTTCTTTCTTTGATATTATAAAATCCTCACCATTTTAGATTATTTGGGTCCAAATTTGTTAAGAAGTTTGCTAAGAGAATGACTTTGCAAAATCTTAATTATAAAATACATGGAAATATATATTTTCAAGACGTGTTCTTTTCAAGTCAGTGCAATCCAGCATCTAGTAATGAGCAAACTTATTTGCTCATTTAACAAGCATTTACTGAGGGTTTCTGATCTGCTAAGACAAAAATTCTTGCTTTCATTCTAGTGGGGAAGAAAAATGGACCAAATACAGTAGAGAAGACAGAAATGCATAAAACACTGTTGTCCTAAAAGAGAGAAAGCAAGTGTGTACCTAAATAGTATTAACGCAAAGAAAAGAAAGTGGCTAATTTAGGCTGATTAGATAAAGTGCAGTAGCTTTAAAGGTAAAGAACTTAAGTTGATTCAAACTAAAATATAGTTGGCTTTACTTTAAAGGTTAAAAAAGAAAACAACAACAAAAGTAGAAGAGCACTGAGGCTGGCCCATACTCAGTATTTATGAAGATGGGAATGGTGAGCAGTGCTCGGTTGCCAAAGCTGGAAGGAAGCTGAATTGGAACCCATGAGAGGAAGTGCGTGAAGGAATGGCTCAGTAAGAGGGCTGGTGTGGATTACTCCAAGCCAGGAGAGCAATTCAGGGCTTCTGCGCTAGGTCTAAAGTAGTCCTGTTTGTGCGTTAGGCATGGACCTTTGTGGGAAGTCTGGATTATGAATTGAAGAAGTAAAAACTGCAGCCTCTTTAGGAAGTCCATGGGGTTCTGATGACTAAGCAATGACAGAGACAACTGGAAGGAGGGGTAAATTCAAGAGAAATCTAGGCACGACATGAGATCACATGACTCTTAGTTCCTTTTCAGACCCGATGCTCAGTGAGTGGATGTGAGGAAATGGAAGGGAGACGTCAAAGACAAGGATCCCTAGGGGAAATGATTCGGTACTTAACAGAATGGCTCACAGAAGGCAGAAGGTTGTGCTCTTAGACTGTTTATAGTGTTCCAAAAATAGAAGCACTAAGAAAGCTCAGAAGATTTTGTTTTGTAAATGGTATAAGGCATATTTTAATCTAGATGTCTTAAATGAATATTTAGTCTAATTGAAAGGAAATACCATCAGTGTAGTCATCTTATTATACACAGTGCACTTTTGGTGGGTGTCATCTTTGAGCAGACAGGGTTGGAGGCTTCATGCTGATGACCCCTTCATTCCCAGCAGGCTGTGTTTCTAGTCAATAATGTTGTTATACTTCAATTCAAATTTTAACAATATACTTGTAGAAAATCATTGACTAAATAAGTGAGTAATCATTTATTTACTGCGCATTTAGGAACACAGAGCTTAGAACTTATAGAAGCTGTTTTGAAAGAGTCGGGTATTGGTTAATTATGGTAGAATTTATAAAAAATTCTATTTTAAATTAAAATTGTTTATGAAGAATTGAAAACTTTCACCATGAGAAAAAACACATCCTTTTAAAACTATGTTTAAATTTTATCTTTAAAATACAAGCTAAAACCATTAAATTATATGCAAAGGCTAGCATTTTTAATATATGGAATTGTTCATGCAGGTTTGTGATTTTCCAATGCATATATTAATTCAAGCTAACTGTTCAAAACAAAACCTAGTTTTGGTGTTATCCAATGAGGAGATAAAATTAACGTGTTTTTATGATAAACAAATAGTTAATAAGCTAAGATCCTAAAAAATTCTTAAATACCCATCCATTGCTTTGTTTACATTTTACCTTACCAATGTATGTGAATTGTGAAAAGGGAAAAAAAATTAAAACACTCTAAGAGAAGTTAGATATATTCCATGAAAACCTAAAAGACCTGTTAACATTACTGTGAATGAAAGCAATTAATTAATTTGTTGATAACTGGTCCTCCAAATGGATTTCAATTCATTATGACTATTGGTCAAAAGAAGTACTTTCTCATTAAAGGTATTCATGGACAGCTTAAAAATGAATCTTGCTCACAAGTCTTCTTAGCTTTAAATTTTATCTTCTCTCTTTTTAAACCAATTCATATTTGATGAGAGCTTGCACTGCAATGTATTTCCCAAAGTTTCAGCTGGTGATATATCTAAGTCAGCTCCCTATTCATCTAGGTTTTGAGCCATTCTTCCAAGAGGATCAAGATCAACAACCCCAGAACCACAAGAGGGTGAGCGATTGTATAATTTTCTTACCTATAATAATGGTTTTGTAGAATGACAGTTAAATAAAAACCAAGTGAGATGATAAAACTATGATCCCCAAAGACTATTAGATTGTTGATTTAGTGATCTTTTAAGTGGAACTGCCTGCCTGAATTTCTGAATTGTGAACAGGTGTTTAGGTGTGCAAAATTCTCATTGATTTTAATGGAGTTACACTATGAAATCCCTATGCACTACTTTGATTGTTTCCCATATGTAGAGCATAATCAAATTCAGACCACTGAAGTTATCCACATGTCTCTGAAGCTAGGATTTTGTCAGCATATTGAATTATACAAATGGATAACTATGTCTTTTCTGTAGACTGGCTAAGTAAAAGTTGTGCAGAAAGATGGTCAATCATATACAGACTTTTAAAAAATGATACATGTGTAACATAAAATTTTATATATTTTATTGAAATTCGTATTATATATACATATATACATATTATATATACATATATACATATTATATATACATATATAATACATATTTCAATAAAATACCAGTGAGTTTTTTTTAAGGACGACATTAGCTACCCATTAATTGATTTTTAATGTTTGTTTGTTTGTTTGTTTGTTTGTTTAGAGAACAGGGGAGGGGTAAAGAGAATTGGAGAGTGAATCCCAAGCAGGCTCCACACCCAGTGCATAGTCCAAAGGGGGCTCCATCTCATGACTTTGAGATCAGGACCTGAGTTGAAATCAAGAGTTGGACGCTTGAACAACTGAACCACCGAGGTGCCCCAATAATTAGATTTTTTTTTAATTATCAGAAAGATACTGAGTAAGGAGGGAGTCTCTCTCTTTTGTTTACTGAAATATCTCCAATGCCTAAAACAGTGACCCACACATAGGAGGTGTCCAACAAATATCTGATAAATGAATGAACTGCAAATAACCCATCCTTAAATATATGCTCAGTTAAATTTATGATCAGGCTGCATATTAAGAATAAAATTCTATTTTTCTGAAATATTACTCTCAGTTTATCTAGTACATAAAATCAACACACATACACAAATAGCAGATTCAACATGATTATCTTATTGAAAATTCAGTGTGAAAAGCTCTATCATATGGCTAAGGTTGGTATTTGAACCTTAACTTCCAAGTTCTTCTGGACTTAAAATAAAAAATCAGATTTTTTCCCCTATATAACCTCTAGGGTTTGTATAACTTCACATTATATATATTTTCTCTTTATTTTCATATTATAAAATGCATTGAAATTACATTTACTAGAGCAAGAACATTATTTTAGAACAAAATATTGCTACCAGATTGTAGGAACAATACATTGGTGGCAAGATCATTAAAGGAGCCACTCATGTTATCTAGAAATGAGCTTTTTTCTTAGAGTCAAGCCTTATAATCAAGTTAAGCCTTACAACCAACACCATGATTATTCACTTTCTACAAGCTTCAAAACTGCTTTTATTCAGAGACAGGTCTAAGAAGCAGTTTGGATAATTAATTTTTCTACCACCTCCCCCTGTACCCTCTGAACTCTTTGTAAGATTAATTTATTTAAGCAACACTACCCATTTATTGATCACCTGTTATGTTCTTCGCCCTCGGCACATGCAATGCGTAAGAGCACCTGATATGAATGTGTTTATCTTGAGGTTGAAACCAAATTATGTACCAAATGTTTTAGAAATGGCCAACTAAGTCTAGCTACAGATGTATCTACAATACCACAGTATCAGCAGAGTGGTTAACAGCAGACTGATTCATAGTTTTGTCAGAGAGGTTCACTGAAGGCTTCACAGTCTCACAAACAGAAGAGTAATAAAGGCTGAATAAATAGTCCTGGCTGCATTCTCTCTGCATGTTACAATATACAATGAAAAATCTGGGAATTGTAGGTAGTAACAGATCATTCAAAGACTATTGATTATTAACTCTCTATGTTTCAGGTAATGTACTAAATGCTTTATATGTATTAAGGATAGATGGATGATACATATATATATTTATACACACACACACATGCATACATACATAGGTAGATAGGTGATGGGTAGTTATAGATAGACATCAATTATATACTTGGTGAAGGCAATTAATAGTTTGTATAATAATTATTTGTTTACATAGATGCTTTCCCTCTAAAGACCATGAATCCCTTGTGGACACAGTCTTATTCTGTGTGTCCCCAGAAACACCTAAGGATCCTTTCCCATGGTAGGCCTTCCATAAAGGTTTCTTGAACTAATGAACACCTGAACCAACAATCTTTGTGGCATCTCTCAAGTCAATTAATATTCTATACCTCAGTTTTTCTCAGTCTAGTTGGCCTCTGAGGCCCTTCTGTGTTAAAAAAATAGGATAAAGTTTTCCCTCCAAGTCCCATATTAACTGATTTCTACAAACTTTAGCTATAGGGGTAAGAGAGAGAATATAGTTGTTTCAAGATATGAATAAAAGCTGCCTGTACATCCTTTAAGCTTGAACCTCTCCATTCCAGAGTCACAAAATGTTCATTAATTGCCTATAGGTCCAGATCTATTTTATGTTCCTGAAATTTTTTTAAATTAGTAATTATTTCAAACACATCAATATAAAAATAACATAAGGAAAGCACAATCTAACAAATTCTAACCTTGAAGCAAACAATGTGCACCACAAATAAATCAAAGTCACTATCCATGGAGAAGGAGCTTCCTGTTTACCTGTTTCCAATACTTTTCTTCTTTCTCCTCTCCAAGAGGTATCTATTATCCTATTACTTTCCTATCCCAAAAGAGCAAAGCTTACAGCCAGAAGTGAATGAAATTCATAATGAGGGTATTCTGAAGAAACATGATCTCAGTCTCAAAGCCTCAGCAATGCCCTGGGTCATCACTACTGATCCCCGAGGTACAGCACAGTTCCCAACAACTCTGGTGCATGGAGAAGATGGCAGAAAGAGCTCTGCAGACAGTCTAGCAGCTGCCTGGGTAGAAAAATCATTGTGACCACTCATCACCACTTTATATGAGGGCTTCAACCAATACACTGGGAATTTATAGTGTAGCCAGAAGCAGAATAGTGCAGTGGTCATGAGCTGGGGCTTGCCATCATTGCTGTTGTGTTGTGACCTTGAGCACATTCCTTAACCTCTTCTGTACATCAGTCATGTCACCTATAAAATGGAGATGACAAATGCATTTACCTCAATAGAGTTATTCAGATTCAGTGGATTAATGCATGGAGGATGCTTCCAAGAGTATCTGGCACATAGTTGAGTGCACAATTAACGTTTAAGTTATTAAATTCTAGAACCACAAACAAAATTATACAAAAGGAAGTGTTATTTCCTCCCATTATCTTCAGAAATCTACCAGAGGCATGTGTCTCCTCAGGAAAAAAAAAAAAAAGCATACTTTTGGAAACACACTAATCATTAGAAATCATGTTTGGTAGTCGTCTGACGGTGTGGATAGTAAAACAGGAAAGACCAGGCAATCTTGCTTCTAAGCTCTGTTTATTTATTCAGTGTCCTTCTTGAGCAGCACCTAGTACACACCAGTCTGTGTGGTGTGCACTAGGGATACGGTGGATGAAACCATGGAGGACACAACTGCCCACAATCCTACTTGGAACATGTAATGGCACCAAACTTTGGCTCATGGTAGGATCCTTCGTTTGCTCTCACAAAATGTTTACACTTTCTTAGCCTCACCATTCTGATTCATAAAATAAGTGCAGTAACACTTGCTGTCTCTCCTTCATGTTGCTGGGGGCTTAAATAAAACCATCTCAATAACCACACTTCGTGAAAGACAAGACATCATCCGAATAAAAGCATTCATGAAATTGACACTTTGGCTTGGTTGTTGAGATACGTTCACTTAGAAATATTTTCAAGTCTTTCCAGGCAGGGAATGAATCATGGAAGCCATGTGTTTCAAAGCTTAGGTAGAAACCTATGTGACAACCACAATCTCCTTCAAGCGGACTGACCATACGTGCCTGAAAACAACATTAGATATAAAAATTAAGTTTAGTATAATCGATTTGAACACCAAGGAAAAAAAATGCTCATTCTTTTCTAATAACTATTTTATCTCAATAGGAACAGTGAAATAAAAAGTAATGTCTCTTGCCACCCTCCTCATAAATTCTAATTTCCTAGACACAACAATGAGCAGAATTCATGTAAATACTCCTAACCTTAAAGGTCAGATTTGGGGACCTCATGGGGTGGTGTAAGAGAGTCCGGCCAGCTGCTGACCACACTCAAGTGGATGAAACCAAATATCCATCTCCAGGCTGGCCAGCCTGGAGACCCTCATTACAGGAACTGCCCACTTTGCTAAAAAGGAGCAGGTATTAAAAGTGTTCCACTGATCGCAAGCTATCAATTATTCAAAACCATTTAATTGTGAAATAATTTTAAATGTTAAAACTACCTAAGAAATTAAGATTGTAAAAAAGGGAATATTCCCCAGCCTGAATCATCAATTTCAGTTTTCCTTATTTTAGAACTGGCTTCCCTTAGTAGAAACGTAGTACTACTGATAGCTTACAAAGTACAAGGTTTAGATTTTGTTCCAAAGCTAATATTTTAATAAAATATATAATATAACAAATAAAATTATATCCATCTTTCTATAAATTAGTTTTTAGATTGATTTTAAGTACCTTGCTCTCCATTTTGGGGTTTTAAATATTTAAATTGCTTGCACATGCTCAATACTTTGCCTTTTCTATGGAGTTAGCCTTGACAGCTGTTTATCATAAAAGGCAAAATAACCAAATAGATGCCCTGATATATTTTTTGTACTTCTGAATTGGCTGTCATTAATTTTCAATTAATAAAACAGTAAAATACTAGTAATAGATCATAGAATTTCCTATTTTTAATTCAGCTTATTTTTGTCCCCCCTCCCCCCATTATATCACCATATTATATAATCTCAATGCTCTGTCCACCCTGGCAATCAATTTAACTATAGTGATATTATCTTCTGGTTTTTGGCTCCATACAAAATGCTAGGATAGTGGGTCAAATGTTCCATAACCTACTTATCACTGGTTATTCTTATATAAAATTTAGCAGGAAAAGTCAAAAATTATAATGATGGATATACATCAGAGCTGCAATATAATTGCACACAACCTATTAGGAACCCATTTGAACTCTGATAGAGTGGTTCATTATTTGTGGATGTCTGGCAAGAGCACACTATTCTCAGCAATATTTTATAGGATATAAAAGGTTAGGTTTGAAAAATTAGCATCACAAATGTCACATTTACTTCCAGCAGGAAATGTGCAACAATATGTGACAATACTGAATAAAATGTTGAAACATGTTTTCCTTTTGTTTTACTTTACTCATTTTTGTAATACAACACTGGTTACTGGAAAATGCCTTACAGCTTTATTCAAAACACATGTTCAAAGATTTGAATGAAAAAACTGACTCTCTGGAACATCTAACCGATATATCATTTGTGAGCTTTAAATTTTTTCTTACTGTCAGGAACACTTTTATGTCTTTAAGATTTATTTAAACTAGTTTATTATATAATGAAGCTTGTCAGATCATAGGAACAAAGTCAAACAAGATGTGCTATATCAAAGTATAAGATTTAACATATAGATTTAAGTATACATATCAAGTACAATGCAATCAAGCAAAGTTTAATCTGAAAATGCAAATGTTTCAGATTATTAAAGCCACATCTGTCCTTTGAAGCACAATTTAGACTGTTTATCAAAAAGCTATGTGTAATTATTCTCTCCCACCCTAGACTTTGTAACAACAGAGTTTTCTTAAGAACTTTTCAATTTCACTTTAGAGCTGGGGTTTTAAAGACTTAACCACCAAAGAATATAAGATCACAAATGGAAAATTAAAAATCTTTACAATGTGTCCTATTATAATTGCAATGTTTTGTTGTTGGTAAATTGGGATAATATTTCAAAAGGCATTTCTCCAGGGTTTAAGAAGAATTCTAAATGCTTTTGGAAATCAATTCAATGTAGTCCTAGCTTCAAAAACGTGGGCTTAAACACATTATTAAAATTTTTCAATGTAACATTTTATAATACATTTGGCTCTCTTGGCCTTGGCCAACAGAAGCCATCAGAAGCAGCAGTTTAGCTGGTAAAGTGTAGCTCTGAAGCCGTAGGAGAGACTAGGACAGAGCCTTGAGTTCTAAGTCCCTGAAGTTCTCAAATCTCTCCCTCTCTCTTTCTCTCTCTCTCTCCATATGTACATATGTATGTGTGTGTGTGTCATACATGTATACATATATGTGGCTCTGTTGTATTCTCTAATATACATCCACTGACCTAATACACACACACACATATATAAAACAGAAAAGATACACAGACCATCCTCAGTAATATTACTACATCTGAACTTCTGGGAATAAAATGAGTTGTTGTAATGTTATTCTAGAACAGACCTTGTCTCTGTGTGAAGGTATCATCTAGTATTACACACACAAGACCTGAATATGACACAGAAGCTCTGGGTACTCATTTACAAAATCTACTTCAATATGAGAGATCAGTTTATCTTTGATTATAAAGGCTCACATGTCTGCCAGTCTTGTTATCACAAAGCAATATAAAACTAATTGGCTTCTCTGACACCTATTACGGCAAAGGTTAAAAATTAAGTATGTATCCTTAAGCTGAAAAAAATAATTGGGCAGTTTCCTGCACTCAGGAATAGAGATCCATGGCTTGCGACTCTAGATCAAGAAAGCCACCTCTACAAACGTCCGTGGCTCTAGTCACAGCACATGCCCTGCTCATGAAAAGATCGAGAACCACAAACTGCTCTAACTATAAACTCTATGCACTGCCTCCTCCGTATTTCAGGCTTCATATATAAATTATAATCTGGCTTCAGTAATCACCAGGGGACAGGGGCAAAGAAAACAGTGGCCTGAAGGAGCTTCTGCGTGACCTCTTAAACTTTTTAAAAATGGACTTTGGTAGCACCTCTGTGACCCCAGAGGCAAAGGAAGCACGAATGCTTGCTAGATGATTGTGCCAATTTTCTTCTTAGGAAAATGGGGTCAGTGATGTGATTGAAAGGGTAATTCTGTAATCTCTGTCCTAATATAGTCAAAAAAAGTAGATTGTTGACAAACGCAATATAGGTAAGTGCTGTATTTCCTTTTTCTTCATGTTTGTGAGTTTGAGAATTTTTCTGAAACCTGAATGTAAAGTCTTCCAAATCATGAAAGGGCTGCTAAGGAAACACAATCTAGTTTCCACACAGGAGAAACAGTATGTTGAGGAGCTTAAGTCTTAGGAAACATCTGAAGCGCTAAAACCCTCTTAGATACTGGCTATGGGTCTAGAGCTGCCAAAGGAAGAGCAGGGTAAGGGGAGAGCAGGGGAGAGGCGGTGGAGGGCTGAATTAACCTGCAGGTTTAGGAGTGACTGCTCTTTTCACTTCCCTTCTATTTTACAAATGCCCAGAGGCATTCCCACAGTGGAACATCTTGCAAATTCTAAAAATAAAGTAATAAAGTTTGATTCCTCAACTTTCACAATATTTTGACAGATTCTTCCAACTTTAATTTCCTTTTGGTAATGGTAGTATGATTTGCATTATGTTACATTGCTTCATTTTACCATAAAAAATTCATCTCCAGAGAACTGCTCTGAAATTATGCACTACTTTCACAGATCTCCCCTCAGAATTGAATAAAAATAATTTTCTCATTGTAATCTTATATTGTAATGGTAAGATCTTACTGTAGACTCATATTTGAAGCCAGGTTTGACTTTTCTTAAAGACGTTTTGAAGGATAGTCCCCCAACAGGCTCTTATTTCCCCTCCCCAAGTCATTTACATAAGAGATATGACCAGAACAGATTTATTTAAAATCTGGAGAAGTTACAAAAACAAAAACCAAAAATCATTTTCAATGTTACTTGGTTCCCTCGTATAGAGAGGTGGGGGTCCTTTTTGTGTGTTGGGGGGGTTGGGGGTGGAGAGGAGAGTCTTACAAAGAGCAGATCTGGCACGTGGAGGACAAAGCAGAGAGCACCTGCTCTGTGACAGAAAGCCGCTCTAGAACCACTGCTTCGCTAGAAAGTCAGCAGTCCAGACGGTCTACCGGAGAAATTCCTTGAAAGAAAGGAGTTTGTTGGCCTTTTATAAAAATAAACGAATCCTGTCCCCTCCAAATAAATTCCCACCAATATTCCTAATGTGTCTGTTATTGCACAAATAAAGCCCATTTACTCCGAACTTCTTTATGATCTGAATTGATCGATGTGTACCAGAGTCAAGATAGAGAGTTAGCGACACTGAAGGGTGGGGGAGGGCTAGGCTAGCAGAGTGTTGAAAATGATGTGAACAGGTAGGAAAGGAGAGAGACAGGGCCATGTGATAGCCGGCAGACTCTACAGTCACTCAGGGAAATAAGACCGATGTTCAACAGGACAGGAAAGCAGCCTGAAACATAAAATTTCTTATCACTACTCTTATCTTACTAGGTGAATAAGACCATGCTTCCAGCGCACCTAAACCTTGTCTGCGACCTAAGCAGAAAGTGTGATCACTTTTCCCCAGGCTGATCACAGCTGAACTTATTCCTCCAACTGAAGCAAAAGCTCTGCAACATTGGGTACAACAGAGATGGGAGCCAAGCACAGCGCCACCGTACAAGATGAGAATTACTGAGCCATCCGCCTCCGTGGCCGACACTGTCTAGAACTTCCTTGCCTACAGAAACTCCCTACAGAGTCTAACCACTGCCCGCGATAGCGCTCTTCGCTATGAGAAGTGACAAATCAGAGCACTATTTTTATTTCTGAGTTTTAATTTCCGAAGTGCTAATGCCACAATTATTCATGTAACTGTACCTCATCGAGATCTGCATATATATTTTTCAATTCATGTTTTAAAATAGGCAACTTTCAATTATCTTCAAAGGATCAGATACCCTGCAGGTTACTTCTGACAAATCATCCATTTTATTGTCTCTGAGGTTGTTACCAACTCTGCTTAATTAAACGTTTATTTACACAAATGGGATATTTGCTTACTCTAACCCAGGATTTTAGGAGGGAGAAATGCTTTCGGAATAGAAGCAATTTCCTTTGTGCATATGAACCACTCGTACTCCTGCCTGAATGCTGACTCCCAGAAGGAAGTGGAGGTTGTGCTGAAGTTGGTTAGAAGGACAGAGTGGAAAAAGTAGGCAGTGTTTCCAGTCCTTTCATGAGACCCATATTAACTATGTGGCTACTGTGTCTGAGTTAGGGCGAATTTTCAGATTAGAGATACTCTCCAACGAACGATAAAACGCCCTTGCCAAAGCTAAATAGAAGGGATTTTAAAGGTTTTGTACATCTAAATAGCACAGAAAGTCTGAACAGTGGGACTGGAACAGAGTTGTTACCTTGCAGCCCATCGGTCTGAAAAGCAGGAGAACGCATGTATACAGATGTGAAAAAGGGTATACACAGTCCATTACTTGTTTGCTTCAAAGTCATCAGAGTTTAGTTAACGTACACACATGTGTGTGCGCGTGTGGAACCAAACAAAACTCCCATTTGACGAGATGAAACAGTGTGAAGTGGCCCAAGATTCTTATTCACAGTTGCATAACAGCCTCCTTGATCTGCAATATGCTTGGCAGCGATAGCAAGAGCAGATATTGTGCAAGTTACAAATTAACTAGAACGTCATTAACCGGTGCTGAGAAGACAGTGCCCGGTGTTGTCTTCAGTAAATTGGCTATTTGAGGAAAAAAAATTTTCCTAGCTATGCCTTTGCCCATAATGCCCCAGTGAATATGGCCACAATCATATTATCACTCCTCTTCCAAAGAATATCAATTGGTTTAAAAAAAAAAAATCAACCACTATACCACATCAATGCTACCCGCTGGCTACAGACCTAATTCAGTTCCTTTGAAAGCTTCTGGAAAAATACATTTCTCAATTAATTTCATAAAAGACTATTACGGAAACCAGACTGAATATTTCCACGTCCAGTCTTGTAAACGCTTTGGTCATTGATAGCTTGACTATCTATCTCTATGCTTGGGAGAAAAGAACAGGATTTTAAAGGACAATAACTCTTTACTCTATTTCCCTAGCCACAAGGAATATGAATTTCAAGAACTTTTTAAGGACTTCTCATTTATGTATTCTTCTTTTTCTAGTAGCATTATTAGGGTTTCTACTGGCATAGAGAAATGTTTTATGGGTCATCAATCTTAAATCACATGTGCTGCAATGTCCTTTCCAAAAGATGTTAAATGAGAATACCATACAACAATTAAAATAATTCTGTGTAAGATGTGATCACTATCCAAATCTGAAAACATGGAATTGTTTACTTATTCTTGTATTGGACTTATTTATGCATTATAATCCATGTTTTTACATATTAGGAATATAACTACCCATGTTGATACACAATTCCATAAAAGATGGTTGTTTAATAATAGCCTTGTCAATGAATGTGATGTATCTAATATGGACAAAATAACAAGTATTGGTGTGTTATTATAATCAGGTATCTGTTTAGTTTTTTTAAAAAAATCTATGTGCTTCTTTTGTCTGGTTAATGTAGTTTTATTTAAAACATTTTAACATTAGCCATTGAAATGGAAGCCCTTTTTATTAATTATGATAGCAGTACATATCATTATTATATAAAATGTAAACAAATGCAACCAAATGGGGAACAGGCAGCTACTAAATTAAAGCTAATAACTAACATATCTATGGCACATAGTCTCTGTGCCAAAGATGAGAAAATGCATTAGGTTTTATTACTCTGCATTCTGGGGAAGTTCCTTTCATTTTGTGTTTTAGATGATTTCACAGATATTAAGAATTCCATTAGATGAAGCTGATCTTCAGCTGGTTTCTAACTTTTCAGAGTTTATTTCCGGGCAGAGAAGCTTTGACTTAAATGTGGGCAGCAGTTGTCTCTGTAACATAATGGTGTGCTCTTAGATGAACATGGATATCCCACAAAGACGTGGCTGACTTGCGCCATGCCCAGAATGCACTGGTGTATTTGTTTGCAGAGCACGATGCAAGTTCACTGGAAGTCAGGTCAGTGCAACGTTTCAATACATATCTTTGTAATCCTCAGAGCTGTGGGGCATGCACTACACACGATTTCCCTTTTAGTTACTGTGGATCTTCCCTTCCATGTTTCTTCAGATATTTAGAACAGAGGCGAAGAAAAAGCAAAGCATCTTTAATTAAAGCATTCAAAATGATACCTGACCTTTCACTTTTGTTGACCAAATGGTTTATGCTTTTTTCAATCACTGCCATCTATCATCCTTAATTAGCATCTACCCAATAAAACAGCTCACTTCTGAAGTATATTAATTACTGTTTTACGACTTTGGTTCTTATTATCTTAGCTGTACAGCAACAACTATAAAAAGCGTGGCATTTCCCTGCACAAAGGGGCAGTATATGTTATGTGTGATTCATGTAAGTTACATTAATATTTAGAAGAGCGGTCTAGAATAAGCTGCGTGTTCTAACTTCATGCCCTAAGGAGTTGTTTCCATTTTCAGCACTAGAAATAAGTCTTTCTGGGAGAGACTAGGGAGCAAAACTTTCTGCTATGGGAATTTCAAAATCATTCAAGTTATGAGTGGCAAATCTAAACAATAAAAGAAGACGCTAGGTTTAGAAGAAATATTCTGTCTATAAATTTTGTAACCACAGTATGCAGGGGAAATTCCCTTTAGTACATTTGTGTATAATACAGAGAATTGAGAGTCATTTCACTGTTAGTTTCTAAGTAAATGACTTTTAATTATTTTCATAATTTGGTCATGTGGAGTCCTGTAAATAATAAAATTTTCTGTAATATTTACGGAAAATCATTCACAATGGATTGTTATGAGTTTAATATTATGTTACTACAAAGACAAAAAACTCTGGTAGCCTTAGGGAAATAAATGTAGCCAGAAATAAAAGAAAAGGAAAGAAAAGAAAAGAAGGAGAAAATAAGGGAGGGAGGAAGAGAGGGATGAAGAACAGAAGGAAAGAAAGAGAGGGAAGGAAAGGAAAAAAAAGAAAGGAAAGGAGAATCAGTTGAAAACCTTTTAATTACTAGAACTTCTCAGAATTCACAAAATATATAAAAGGCAACAATTCTTGGAGTCTATGATTTATTTCTATCACTATACAATCATAATGATAGAAAGAACCTTAGGTTTGTTCTGTGACTTTGTTTAGGACCATAAATAAGTCCACTGAGCCATGAGAACATACTCTGGATAGATGGATGGAAGGAAAGGATGAAGAGAGGAATTTCTAGAGGAAGGAAATTCATAGCACTTTGCAAAAGCTTTTTCTAGCAATAGATACTATAATAAAACTGGCTTGTGCACTTCTCTCTTTCACACTGCAGTTTAACCGTCTCTCTTGTTCCATCATCAGTGAAAAGAGAGAACAGTTCTTTACTGCCTCTTCGAGCAGTGGAAAGTATCTTTATTTAGGAGGTCCTCTAGTGAGCCGAAATACTACAATGTGCAATGGCACACTAAACTAATCAGCACCCAGATTTCACTTATCAAAATATTGAGATAGAAAATTATTTCTGTAATTTATATATGGAGAGTCAAGGCAAATTTTCAATTTCAAGAAAAAAAAATTTTTTAAGTAAAAAAAAAAATGGGGGAGCTCAGAATTTTTAAAGCCATGCATGTGTATCTAGTCCTTCGTCTAAAAGGCTAGAGATAGGAATTCTGTTTGCCCGCAGGGGGTAAATGGTGTAGACCATAGTGGTGCAGGCTCTGGGCATTAGGAAAACAATAATAATAATGGCTCTCCAGATTCAAAAGGAAATTAAAATTAAATGTAGAATGAATTTGCTTTTTCCCTGAATTAAATATGGAAAGCTAAAGACAATAACGTTTTACTGCACAACTTTCTAAACTCTAAGTGCATAAAGCAGAGGATTAAGTGAAAAATCAGGTTCATAAAAACTACATAAATGGTATTTAAAAGAGTGCTGTAACCAAAGCATTATTTTGTGAACTTTTCTTGCCATAAAACACAAATTTAGTCATGGACTGGTTATAAAGTCAGCATAATTTGAATAACTTCTAGGGATAATAGCAAGGCTTTTAGAATATGTTTTTTGGTTTCTGTTTATTATAAAGAAAAAACACACACACACATATGCGTGCATACACACACACTTTCACATTTTCCTTCCTTGTGAAACTCAGATCACTTTGCTTTTACAATCAGTTGGTACCAATTTGAAATCCTTCTTGGGAACTACCAGAGCTGCAAAAGCACTTTTAATGCAACAAAACAAAAGCGTAATAGGGGCCAGGAAATTTGAAAAGAAAGCACTTTGGTCTTCATTAATGACATCGTAATGGTAATATAGTAAATATGTAATTTTTTAAAAAAGCAACCATTTTCCCAAGATTCTATTATCTCCAGTTTACATTTAGTCACAGTTGTACACTTCAGCAGTGCTATCTCAATAATTCTCATCTACTGCCAGGAATGTACCTACTAAATAAGGCACTCTGAATTTATTCCATGTAATACCTCATACTGTTAATTACTATTAAAAAGTAGTCTCCAATTCTCTTGTCTGGAAGGAATTCTACACAATCCGCTTTTCCTACGTTTACTCTCTATGATATGCTCTATTTTATTGTGTAATGAACTTGAAACATAGTTTAAAAAAAAGAAAAGAAAGAAAATGACACAAACTTGTACATTTTTAATCATAAAATATGCTTTACCACCAAGGGGTGTATGCTCAGAGAATATGCAGAAAAATATTTTTATTTAAGCACAAGGAAATATGCATAAACTGTTGAGCCTGATCCGTAAACAACTACAAAACAAGTGTTGGCAATACTGAACTCAAATCGGCACTAGTAATTACCACAATGAAATTTCAGAGACGGACTTATTTCCCTAGGAAGCATGGGTGCTCCCACCACTGAAGTTTGGCCAAATAATCAACCTTCTATTCAATGTATAGCCTGTGGTTCCACTTTTGCTTCAGAGCATCTATTTTTGAAGAGAATCCTATTGTAACAAACAAGTAATTCTAATTAAAAACGCTAGGAAGAGCTAGGCAGGAATTTAGTTTCTGCCTAACCAGCAAACAGCCGTTCTTGGTTTATATATACTTTGCAATTCTAGGTCCTCAATATTTGCACAAAACTATGAATTCTCATAAATGTTTGAGCTTCAAAAGGACCAACAAGATCAAGCAAAAGAGAGAACCATAAAAATATTGGGAGCCGCAGTTAAAACAATGATGCCCCTCATTTCCATCCAAAGTCTTAACAAGGAATGAAGAATGTTATTCTCTGCTTCTGAAAATGTCCTCAAGATACAGTTCAAAAACGATGTATCACACTTACATCCTTACTTTTTACTGTAACTAATACTGTAAATAAAATAATTCTTTCACATGCTCACATTTTTCAAAAACACAATGATAGCCATATAAAGAAAAAAAAATAACATCATTAAGTAACTTTAAATTCCATAGTCCCTGTTACAGAAACCTCAATAAGTTGTACTGAGTACAGTGTCCTCAATATCCTTAGCCTATCATAGGTTAAAAAAGTGAAAAAAAACCTTGAGTGGATTATGAGAGAGTTGTGACACAGAAATATCAGGATGTCATGTACCATTTCCAGAAATGGTATCGGGGAAAGATTTTAAAGGATTAGGAGGAAAACATAAAATTTGGAAGATTAATACATTTTATAACTTATATTAAAAAATAAGAACCAAGGAATGTAATCTCGGAGCATAAAATAATTAGAGATGTGCCAGCAGCTATCAACAGCCTATGGTAATCATCAAATGACCTTGTACCATTAGTGCTCTGGGGGAGTAAGTTTCCTCTATATCTTGCAGAGGCTCTCCCAAGGGTCTAGAACTGCTTCTGCTACTGTATCTTCAGCTTCCAGGGGGCAGTTTTGTAAGTTTCTTCAACTAGTTTTTTTAATGTACATATATATATATATATTACATACATATATATAACGTTTATTTTTGAGAGGGAGAGAGAGTGCATACGCATGAGTGAGGGAGGGGCAGAGAAAAGGGGAGACAGAATCTGAATTTGAATCAGGCTTCCAGGCACTGAGCTGAGCTGTCAGCACAGAGCCCAAGGCAGGGTTGGAACTCACAAACTGCGAGATCATGACCTGAGCTGGAGTCTGACACCTAACTGATTGAGCCACCCAGGTGCCCCAATGTTTATTTTTTGAGAGAGAGAGAAGGGGAGAGGTGCAGCGAGAGAGGGGGTCAGAGGACCCAAGTGGGCTCCACATTGACAGGAAAGAGCCAGATGCTGGGCTCAAATTCACGAACCATGACCTTGGCCAAAGTTGGACACTCAAGTGACGGAGCCACCCAGGCATCCCACAAGCTTCTCTCAACTCTTATCCCACTATTTCTTCATAGTTGATGAGAAACTCTAACAGAAGACTGAGTTCCACCACAGAGAGGAATTTCTAACTTCCAATAGGTTCACTGTTAGAGATGCACTGATGCTTCTCCAGCTTAGACCCCAAGTTTTGGAACCGGGTCAAATCTTTTGAGTTTAAAATAACCACTCTCCACTCATGAGGGTCAGAATTACATAGTAGTAAAGTTTCACTAGAACATGGCCTCTTCTTTCTATCTCTGTGTGCTTGGTGTCTATAAAGCAAATACACAGCAGGCAGTAAAATCATATTACTGAGATTGTTTCTTCAATCTACATTTTTTAATCTCATTTAGTGTCATATCATGTCAATAGATATAAAGCAATCTACATTGTCTTCTACATGTGTTATTTGCATAGTTATCCTAAGTGGATTTAGCTAAGTCAATGCTATCCCATGTTTCCAACGCTTTTAATCTCCTCCATTCCTCCTTTGTGTCTTTCCTCCTGTCTCCTCTCCTTTTTCCAAGGTGAGCATCCACATGTTATCTCTTTTGACCGAGTTACTAGAATTCTTGCTGTATTTCTAGCAAGGTATGCTGATTTAAAACTCTACTATGTATTGTCCCACAGACATCTAGGAAGACATACCAATTTATATGATCAAAGTACTCCCTAGCCCATACCCGTGCAATGTAGTAGAAAAACAGAATCCCATTTTTATTCAAATGTATATTCCTTTTATTAATAACGAGGTTAAAATACAATATGCTTATTTATTGGTCATCCAAATTTCTTATTTTCTTGAATTTGACTCAGTTTTAGTGCATTTATACATTTTTGAGGAAAAATGTTTTAAACACATTGTTAATTGAATCATAAAGACTAAAGATACTAGGAATATTACATACCCTTTTGTACTGTTTGCTTTACATATGCTTGGTGATGGAACAGTTACAGATTCCACATTACAGTGGATATGTTACAAAATTCTACTCTAAAAATGCCACCAAGGGACGTCTGGGTGGCTCAGTTGGGTAAACATCTGACTCTTAATTTTGGCTCAGGTCGTGATCTTACAGTTTGTGAGGCTGAGCCCTGCATCAGGCTCTGTGCTGATAACATGAAGCCTGCTTGGGATTTTCTGTCTCTTTCTCTATTCCTCCCTCCCTTGCTCTCTCTCTCTCTCTCTCTCTCACTCTCTCAAAATAAATAAACTTTAAAAATATCATTCAAGGGCACCTGGGTGGCTCAGTCGGTTAAGCGTCCGACTTCAACTCAGGTCATGATCTCACAGTTCATAGGTTCGAACCCCGCATCAGGCTCTGTGCTGACAGCTAGCTCAGAGCCTGGTACCTGTCTTCAGATTCTATGTCTCCCTCTCTCTCTGACCCTCCCCTGCTCATGTTGTCCCTCTCTTTAAACTAAATAAGAAAAAATAGTAAAAAAAATTTTTAGATGTCATTCAGCTAACTGCTAAGAAACAAATTTTGAACATGTACTACATAGTGTAAAGGCACTACAAGGCACTAGTGTTTAGGGGAATAACATTTCCTGACTTGGGTTTATCTTTTCAAGTTACCTAGAAAGGCAATTCTAAAAACTTAAGTCTGACTCTTGATATAAGTCAATATATTTACTATTTCAAATAATAAATACTCATCTACAGCTTCTAGTTGAACACTTACCCAAGACTACGTTGATCTTACCCTTGTGTGACTTGCAGGCTAGTGCAGGGGACTCAACAGGACAGACAGAACTCTAATTCAGGTGTGAAATTACTGAGTTAAAGATTCCTCTGTATTGGAAAGACTCTGTAGAGGGGTTAGTATTTGGCCTGAGCTGATTTAGGAAATGTTTATAATTGAATCCTAAATATGAAGATGATTAATGTAAAAGAACCCCACAAAACCTAAGACTTCTGTCAATTTCCTTAAAGAATTTGATTTCTTGTAAAATCTTCTACCTAAATATATCCCCTTCATATGCATTTCTCTATATTTAACTATATCACAAGTTAATGGTATAATGTATATATCATCTATCAACAGAATAAATGGTAGCAAAGAAAAGCTCCCATATTAACACACAGTAAACCTGTCACACATTTTTGTTTTTAATAAACTGGACCAGGAAAATAAACAATGAAAGCATGACAAATATTTCTTAGAAAATTTGCCCCGAAACATTTTACCTCACCATCAGAAAGCTCTTAGAGTAGCGCTGGATGCAGAAAGGACGAGATAACTTTATGGTCCAGAGTGATGGTTTTTCACTCCCTAAAGAAGCAAATGCTCCTAGAAACATCTGAGAGAGGTGGAAGAAGGCAGGGTTCACAGGGGCACAGTTTTATTCATATTTCTATAACTTGGATTACAAAGCATTTGCTTCAATATGCTTTATGTATATGATGCAGTTTAAAGATGTTCAGGGATTTTCTTTTATTCAGACTAAAGATGACCTTGGAAGTCAGACAGACCATCATGAACACAAATCCTGATTCTACATTTAGCAGCATGTGATCTCAGGAAATCTACTTTTCCTTTCTGAGCTGCTTTGCCTAATCTATAGCTTTTAAGCGAAAGATGAAATGAAATACTATACAAAATGCTTAGCAGAGTGCCTAGAATAAAGGAAGCACTCAATAAGCATTGTTATTATCAAGAAGTTTACACACAAGAGCTCAACATTAAAATGGTTATCAGAGCATCTATATCTTTTATAGAATTTGTAGGAAAATGACAGTTTCTAGATTATGCTCAGAGACTAGCTTATTTCAATAGGAAGGATGAGTATTTAAGGAATGGCAAACCCGATGCTTTCTTCAGGCGTATGGAGCTTTTATCTGGGGAAAAACTGATTTTATTTTCTTCATTTTATTCTTTTCCCCTTACCTGATGCTATGATGTAGGAATACTAAATCAAATCGAGAAACAATCTATCTCAATGTGTAACTTCTCACTGTAGGATGAGTGCATGTAAAGGACAGATATATTATGGGAAACAACTTACACACTTATATCCATTTATTAAATCCCTTTCATTAATGTGTTTTAAAATAGAAGCCTCCTGAAAAGATTCCTTCCTATTAATGATTATACTTGCATGTGATGAGCCTCTTCTGAAGTGTCAATCTAGCATAATTAGTTCACAGGACCGCCGTTGTTATTTTTCCATGCTAATGATTTAATTCAATATGAACACGACATTTATGTGTATGGCAGCCATTAAAATAAGTTGGTGAGATCATTAACACTGGTTAGAAAAAAGGCTTATGACCAAATATTTAAAAATATTTTAGATTACAATTAAATATTAAATGCTATGCTCTTTTTCACCTTTACAAAGAAAAGTACTAGGTGAGGTTTATCATATGCGATGTGTTGATTTGCTTTTTTTTTTTTTCTCCTGTGAATATGCTGTTGATAGTTTTCCAATTACCAGTCCTCTTTTTCAGAGTACCAAGGGATGGAACAGATTCAGAAAAAAGGTGACTGGTAAAAAAGGTGTATACATATTTGACGTGTTTGCTCATTTTTAGATCAGAAAGTTCAAGTTTATAAATAACTCTTTAGAAGGCTGGTTGCCAGTTAGAATTAATGAAACTAAGAAGCAAAGTGCGTGACTTTGCCAAGGCGATTCATCCAACATACGAAGTTTAAATTTCATTTTGTATCAAAACTTTTGTGGTGACTAGCAAACGGAGCTCATAATGCTACTTACCAATCCCTCATTTTACTCCAAACAATCCTTTGATCTTAACCAACCTCACTATGGGCCCACCACAACTCCAATACTGAATAATCACATGACTTATTTGTCCTTCAAGAATCACAAGGGTTTAGAATATGCTGGAAGTGAAGTGATACGGTTTCCTAATTCAAACCCTAGAGAGCCTCATCTAAATGGACCAGATCATCAAAAAAACTCAGTCATACAAACTATTATGAGAACTCTATTCATTCCAAAATCTGAGCCACTATGTTTATTGTTTAAGGAAGCTCCTGCCCGCTTGTCACAAATACAGAGGGTAACTATTTGCAGAACAGAGACTGACTATGTTTAGAGCTGCTTTCAGGAACGCACTGGAAATCTGGATAAGTAAAACTGCTGAGAAAGTGATCTTTATTTCCCCCACTCGGAGTTTCCCTGAAATCTTTCAGGATAGCTCAAATATCAAACTTCTGGCGTGCAGCTTTGATTAAGAAAATTCTACTTCAGATAAGGTGCTGTAAGAGGCACTGAGATGGTTCTAGAGATGAAAGACACTCCCTGGGAAATCTCAGTACAATTAGGATGAAAGAATAATGATACAAATAGAGAGAATATAGGGCAGGATAGGACAGTGCTTTCATACATCTCATGAAATACTAAGAAAGTCCAGAGAAAGAAAAGAATACTTAAGGTCAAGACTGAGTATAAATCAGGGGTACAGTCAGAATCCCAAATTGATAGATTTCACCAGGCCATTCCCCAAATCAGGACTTTAGCTTTGCTGTTTGAATAACATTGTAATCACAAGCAAGGGCTCCATCTTCTCTGGCAAACACCACATTACTAGAACACACCCCCTCCCAACTTTCAAGTCAAAACTGAATAAACATGGGCCTTTTAGTATTTCTTAAGCCCCAACAAAGTTGGGATACATCAATTTCATCGTAGGAGGAAGTCCCTAAGGCAAGGTAACGCCTTTGAATTCATCTTGGCTCCTTTCATCAAAGATCAAATCTAGAAAGAATATGAAAACAGCTTCAGTTGACCATCAACATGATTCCAGCAGCAAAGGAAATAAGACTATAACTTCAATAGCCAGAATCCATATCCTGCAGGCATTTTAGATAAAAGAACGCCACCTTAGCTGCAACCAAAATGAGTGGAAAGCCATGGGAAAATCCAGAAAGATTAATTATTTCCATGCGATAATATAACTTGTTATATAACTTCCTATCTTTCGTAATATGCATTTGCAATGTGGCATTTTCATATGAACATTATTTAGCTGCCTTGCATTTTGAATGCATATCATTGTTCTTTCATGTAAGCTGGTCTTGCCCTTTTTGTAGGCAGGGACTATGTCTTACTCATCCTTATGTACCTGACACAGATGTTACCACAGAATTAATACAGTGAATTTTTGTTAGTAAATGAGAAAAATACTATCAAAATAGACACGTGATCATGACTATAAAAGGCAGGAAGTACAAAACATTAAGTACTGGTGATTACAATGTCCTAGACACCATGTGAGGTCCTTATGCTTTTCATTTAATTCTGCATATCCCATGATAAAGAAATAATGATCTTTATTTTACAGATAGCATTTAAACTCAGAGAGGTTAAGTAGCTTGCATAAGCTCACACAGTAAGTGGCAGAGTGAATATTTAGATTCAGGTCTGATTCCCAAACCTTTGTACATACACACTGGAGGCACTAGTAAAAAGGCACTACTTAACTTCTTTCTAAAATTTGAAGCCATCTACAGGCATAGAAACATATTAGGCTGCAATTTCATACATATAACTTAACACAGCAAAGAAACTATACTATAATCCTTTAGGCCTGACCTAATTACACAAGTCCTGTCAAAACAGAGTTTTCTCTGGCTGGTCTCAGAAGCGGAAGGCAGGTCTGGAATGAAGCAAACATCTGTGGGGGCCACAAGGCCAGAAACTGCCCAATAGGAGTTGAGAGAGGTCCCTGGCCTACAGCTAGAAAATGGGGACCTCAGTCTTACATCTAAAAGGATATGAATTCTGCCAACCACCAGGGAGCTCAGAAGAGGACTCTGAGCCCGGGTGAAAATCACAGCCTTGGCTGACACCTCAACCTCTTCCCAGTGAAGCCCTGAGCAGAGTATCCAGCCATACTGTGCCCAGTCTCCTCAACTACAGAAAATGTGAGAGGATGAATTTGTGGTATCTTTAGCCGCTAAATTTATAACCAGTTACACAGCCATAGGAAACTAATATGTTCTTTAACGTACATTTTAATGTACCCCATGCTTCCTTAACCATACTATATACAGAAATGTATTTACTATGTAGTCAACTTATCTCTCTACAGCCACTCTTTGGGGGAATGATAACGAATTCTGTCACAAGCCCTGCCAGAATTTACCGTGGACTTGAGGGTACAAGGCACAGTCATAGGAAAGGGCTTAGTGACAACCCGAGTTACAGCAGGGGTCAGACTTTTTGAGCTGGGATGCAATGATTTGGAAAGATTATCATGTAAAACCTGATGAAGAAGAGAGAACAAAGAACAGAAAGACCAGGTAGAAGACGATAGGCAGTAAATTGAGAGAGAAAGAAAGAGGCATATGATGAGCAGTGGGGATGAAAAAGAAGGAACGGCCCACGACACATTTGAAGCAAGACTAGATAACACTGTCTTCCTCATCCCCTGGCTATCTGTTTACATCTACCTTAGAGGGTAACAGGGTCATCCCCATTCATTCATGAGACACCCGTTCCCTGGGTACGGTCTATGTGGGCACAACTGCAGGAGCTAGCGCTCGAGCTAGCGGCAAATGCATTGCCTTTAAGGAGCTTCCCGCTTTGGGGGAAGCAGAAAGTGAACAAGCTCACAAATAACATAGTTTCGGAAAGCACGAAGTTTGTATTCCTCATCTCAAAGCCTAGCACTGTTGAGTAAGCAAGACAGATAGAGCTGATGAGACGTGTGAGAAGGAAAAAGAGAAAGAAGAGTCAAGTATAATAGTACAATTCTGAACTTCTTTGCAAGAGAGACTGAAGAAAAGGTTATGTCAATAGAAGAAAAAATAGGAAACCTGAAAATAAATCAGATGTAAACTTTCCAGTGACTGTTTTCTCACTGACAAAATGGGCATAATATTAGTAACTGCCTCATAGGGTTGTAGAATAAATGGTCTAATATATGCACAGTGCATAGAATGGCGATACCAATCCCTATGCAAGCACAGGCTACTATTTTCATTATTTGCTCTTTTTTAGAATTCACTAATGACTACTATCCATACCACTTTCTCAATCATTGGGAAGGATACGCTGTAAAGGAAATCACATTATTTCATTAGTGCACTAAATAAAATGGGAATTAATTTCAGTGATTCAGTCATACTGGCTTACAAAAATATGCATGTATAAGTAAGATACACTTACTAACTTTTTAGTTCTCATTATTTATTATTCTCAATTCATATCTGTCAAGGTTTTTCTATGAGAGGAATATAAAATATGAACCATATTATACTTTGGAAATTACAAATTTTTATACAAATTACTTTAATTTTTTATATACCTCACACTACTCAGAGATAATAGTAATTTTATTCATCATTTTCTCCACATATATTTTAAGGAAACTATTAGACATAATAATAAATGGGAAACATAGTGGCACAACATACCACCCTTTCCTGATCATAACCCTTACTGTACTTTATTGTAATTTTGTGTCTAATTTTTTTAATTTCCAAGATAGACCATAAATTACCTAGTCTGCAGGCTCAGACCCCTTTTTACTGCTGTGTCCCTAGGGGCAGATGCAATGCTTGGGGCACAGGCAGCAGTCGGAGTGCCAGTAAATTTTCTGAATGGATGAATGTCTTTCATTCATAATTAAATAAAGATAGCAGACTGGGAGATGTTACTATTAAATATAAAGTCAAGAAATATGAATTTTTTCCATAACTTATGCTGATTTACCTGTGTTTTCGGATAGTTATTAAACACCAGGTATAGCAGTCCTCAACATGGATGGAGCAGGTGAGAGTTTTCATATTTATCAAAAAAAGTATGGACTAACAAGGCAGAGAAATACTGCCCTACCACAGAAAGAAATCTTCAAAATCCAAGCACAGCCATGGATTTGATATTAATGACGGATGCTAAAAAGTTTAGAGATTTCTTTAGGATAAATCCAATAAAGAACAAACCAGCTTATGAAAACTGAAATTTGCAAGTGTAGGTCTCAGTTTCAGCATTCATGAAAACCTGTGCTACTGTTTTCAGTTTCTACGACTTCCTAATTACTCATACGTTGAGAAAATTGGGTTCACCATCATAAATTTGCTCAAAATGTAAGTGTGAAAATGATATACACAGTAAAGGAGACTATTCCTAATGGCTATTTTCATTTCCTGGTAAAATCAGCAACAAAGGACACTACTTAGCACTTTGAACACTTACTGCAGTGGCTCACTACAATGTGATGTAAATCTCATAGTCTATGATGCGATTGCCTAAGGTTAGCAAGACTGACCAAGGGATTATCTGTTATCTCCTTTATTTTCCTCATAAAAATAATAATTTGTAATAGCTGTAGTAGTTGAATAGATTCAATATTTAAATGGAAACAAATGAAAGAACTGTATCTGAAGAGAAACAGAGTGGTGTGAGCAAAGGGAAGTGTGAGCAGAGAACCGGAAGCCCTATCTAAAAGTCAAAGTATGGCCAACAGCTACAGTCTCTTTCCTACTTCTAAGAGTAGGGACAAAACACAGAGCTAAAGAAATTCACTGATGGCCATCCCTACAGAGAATTGCAGAGCATGATTTTCTCAAACTAAAATATTTTTTAAATTGTCTTTGTGTATGCCTGCAGGAGGGTCATGGTACTCAATCAGTTCCATTTTAGTAGAAGACAATGAACCAGTAAACTGGCCCTTCTTAAAGAGCTCCCCTTGAATCTTTCAGAAACTAAAATTTTCCTTTGCATCGGAGATGACTTTGGAGAATTCATACCCAAAGGCAGAGAACGAGATACGTAATGACAAACTAGACACTGGATAATTCAAAATTAAAATACGCAGCTCATAAGTAGTCGAAGCGTTTTAGAGATTAGGGTATGCATGCTTCAATACTTATAGATGTTCTCATTAAGAAAGCTACACTCTCTTCTTGGTAGGTCACAAGTACTTCTACCTTTTCTCATAGTGACAACGTTCTGTCCTCAAAAGTATAACTCTGATTGTTTTATACTCCTACCTTATCCTAATGACACCTTTGTCTACTGAAGAAATATATGACTTGGTTTGGCCTTCTGATCATTCATATTCTGCCCTCATTCTTCTCTAAACTTGGATACGTACCTAGTCTCAAGGTATGCTCAAAATGCTAGCATTTTTCATCCCAGCATGTGGGAACCTATTTTATTATTTCATTTCTGTATGGTAACATTGTCCAGTTATTCCCATCATACAAAACCCAAACTAAAATGCTGGTTGAATCCTATCTCAAGAAGCAACAGTCTTTTAAGGGAAAACAAATTAAAGCTTTCTTCCCCTCTGCTTTTTAGAAAAGATCCAGAATTCTTCCCATAGCATTTAATCTTTTCTAATTAAAAAGTTTTATAGCATACTATTGTCTGACACAATTTGGTTCAACAATCACATATTTCTTGGTTTACTAATAAAGGGTTGGATTTTTAATCATTAATTAAAAGGTGTACATTTTGTTTTCATTTATTTGTATCAAAAGATTGTGAACTATGATGCTCAAAGGACACATTATATTCTAATTTCAGAGCAAAGCATGGCTTTAGGCAGGAAGAAAAATGTGCCTCTGACATTTTGAAGAGGACAGGAAATGTTATCAGAAATATACTTTATTAGAATCCCTACTAGCGTGAACTCTGCTTTTTCAAAAGAGCTCCTTTAAAGTTACAACTTTCTGGGGCACCTGGGTGGCTTAGTTGGTTAAGCACCTGACTCTTGGTTTCAGCTCAGGTCAGGACCTTACAGTTCATGAGCTCAAGCCCTGGGTCAGGCTCCTCAGTGGGGCTCTGTGCTGGCAGTGTGGAGCCTGCGCGGGGTTCTCCTCTCTCTCTCTCTCCCTCGCACTCTTTCTCTCTGCTTGTTATAGCTCTAAATAAATAAATTTAAAAAAATTAAAGTTATACCTTAGTGAAACATACTCAAATTGTGTTTTAAAAGACATTTTCAAATAATAGGTGCATAATATTTGACCGTTCTTTTGTATCTCTGGTAATATTCATATGTTTCTGGATCCGTCTTGAACTTATTTTTTTAAGTAAGCCCCCTCCTCTACCTTACATCAAAATACACTGTGCTATTTCGTGTCCCACCATCACAGAAGAGAAGTTACTGATCTTCCAATTTCCTCTTTTTACCTAAATATAAGTGTAGATTAAAACGAGAATGAAAAACACATCTGGGGAATTTGGCTGATCTCTGTATTTCATTCCATTTTATCTTTTTATTTCATATAGGTATCAGGACGAGGTACTCACAGAGGTCAGACAAACTTTATCTTACCAAGACAAGGAGACTTTACTGGGGCAAGACCAAGTTTACAGGGGATTCTTAATGTCTCAATCCTCATAAAATCCAGACATAATAATAAGTCCTAAGTCTGTAAAATAACTTTTTGCCTCTGCTTTTCCTTAAAGTGAGATACTTTAAAATATTTTTACTTTAAGAGGGCATAGAGTATACTTCATTGTGCTATGATATTTATTAAAAATATTTTCAATTACACTCTGCACATTAAAATCCATTAAAAAAATCTGGCTATATACCTGGACATGCATCTGATGGACAAGTTTATGCATGCAAAAATAACTTTTTTCCTAATAGAACTAATGAGGAACATCTGACAATGTAGACTTCCAGGGTATAAATACGTATTTCCATTAGAAGCTGTAGATTTAGTATAAAAATCAGTATATTTTAGCCCTTTTATTTTGTGTCTATCTGGAGTCAAATGACTACCTTTCTGCTGTAGGTCCTGGTGTTTGTCTCTTATTACTGTTGCCAACAGTCGTAGGTTGATCTGCCCAAATAATTTCATTGTCCCAGACCACAGAATTAATATCATAGAATTGAAACTGTGGTTATATTATTTTTATTATTATTAATTGAGAAAGAGAGAGAGTGCATGTGTGAGCTGGGAACAGGCAGAGGGAGAGAGAGAGAGAGAGAGAGAGAGAGAGAGAGAGAGAGAGAGAGAGAGAGAGAGAGAGAGAGAGAATCTTAAGCAGGCTCCATGCCCAGTGTGGAGCCCAACATGGGCTCTATCCCACGACCCTGGGATCATGATGCAGCACCAAACCAAGAGATGGACGCTCAACTGACTGAGCCATCCAAGTGCCCCAGAAACTTAATAAGAATAAGAATCTTTCTGTTAAGTTAATATCAAAAAACATCAACATGTTTTCCCAGAATTTAGGGAGTTGGTTTATAATTTTACAAACTGGAAAGCAATGGATCCTCTATTCAGATTAAATCCAGGATGGACTACAAGTATTTGGACATAAAATTGATTGAATCTTCTGTACTGACAATAATCACATTCTACCATTCCCTAAGCAGAAGTGTAAAAAGCAATAACAAAATACTGGAACATATATTCTGAATTTTAGTTTTTCAGAAAAAAATCAATATTGTGTTCAGGATGTCAGTTTATGGTAACAATTCTCTTCTCTCCCCCAGATATGCTACTGGGAGATAAGTGAAGTCGTCATCTTGGTGTGTTCTGTGTCAGAATTAGAGTTTGCCCAAGATGGCTCCAATTCCCTTCTTGTGCACCTATTACTCACTAACCTCTTTGCTGGGGACTTTTGTCTTTGTCTTTAATAGAAAGTCACAGATAGCTGAATTGCCAAATTTTACCTCCAAATAATTGAGTTATTTGCATGTCACTTAGATTCTAAGATTTTCCATTGTAAAGAGAATAAGTACAGCCTGGAGCCACATTACATTATTAATTTCATTTTGAAGTCCTATTGGCTAGCTCTTGTGCTTTAACTTTGGCTTGAACAAGACAGTCACGAATGGGAAGGAGTCATGGAAGGCCTGATGTCGTTACCCTCCCCACTGACAAAAACTCAATGGCAATGAGGCCATTAGAATCGCTGTATAATGAAAAATATCGAGAAGACAATTAACCACCCACTGCAGATTTAGCAAGTAAGAATAAAACCAAACACAAACTAGTTACTTCAAATCTTTAGGGTAAACAAAATATGCAGAAAGTAGATTATCCTTGGGATATATTTTTTGTGATGTTTCTTTCATAAATAAAATATACCCAAGAGGGTGTGAGGATTATTAAGCATTAAGGGTCTTTTAATTACTCTTTTCTTTTATTTTGGAGGAAGAGAGGGAGGTAGAGAGAGAGAGAGAGAGCACAAGCAGAAGAGAGGGGCAGAAGGAGAGAGAGAGAATCCCATTGGGTTCAATCCCATGGCTCTGGGATCATGACCCGAGCTGAAATCAAGAGTCAGATGCTCAACAGACTGAGTCATCCAGGCAACCCAGGGTCTTTTAATTTCAAACCAGTTCTCACTTCGGTTCTAATACATGTATTTAAAGTTCTGAAAAAAAAACTATTGAGATGAGAAACAAAAATCTATGGGAGGAAGGTTAGATTAGTCAGGAAATACTTTAGGAATTATGGATCTTAAAGAAAATGTTGACCTTAGTTAGAAAAGGAGGGGCAAGTGTGGTTTCAGTCAGAGACCTTGCTTAGCAAAGTCTCAGAGGTAAGAATGCTCATGAAATATGTTTGGAGGGTATCCAGGACAATGAGGGGATACATTTTTCATGCATTACTTGGAAAGGCAGATGAATCTGCAATAAGAACCTGACTTTCTTTGCTTGAGAATCTACACATTTGGTGAGAAGAAATAGGAGCCACTGATGTTTTTCGAATATAATAACTATATTGAATGCCAAGCATCAGGCATCATTATATCCATCATTTGTATTTAAATTCAATCCACAAAACTCTATGGAGTGGGTGTTATTGTCATTCCATGTTACAGAGGAGGAAACTGAGACTTATTAGACAAGATAATTAATTGGCGCAAGGCCACATGATGAGTAAATGTCAGAAACCTGATTTGACTCTACATCTCACTGAACAGTAAATGAGCAAAACAGTATTGTGAGAGGGAAAATGGGCCAAAAGGGTTTTTGATAGATTAGAGGGGTGAGATTTTTTTTTTAAAGAGGCTAGTTAGGACTACAAGCTCTCTTTCAAGTGCAAAACATTATGCTTGACTTCTAGCCTACACTCAAATACCTGCTGGCCAGACCACTAGTAGAAGTCAAGGACTGATACTGTTTTGTCACTTTCCCTTTGAACTCTATGGGTTTTAAACCACATCACCATAATAAATCACCAATTGTTAACTTTCACAGTTAAGATTCTTTTCCAGTTCATTCTTTTATAGTTTCAAAAATTAAAATCTACTGTATGTCACAACATGGTACAAAGCCCACTTTTAAAACATATTGGTAGCTTTGATCTCCATCAATTTTTGTAAGAGATTCACCTATCACACAATATTATCATCAATTTGTACTGTTAGAAAACATATTGGTACAGATCTAAAAATTTGAACATCTGCAATTTCATTTTTCTATATTTAAATAGAATGTAATTTTCAAAGACATGCTATAAATGGGTATGTATTACAAAGGTAATTAAAGATTTAGAGATGTATGCATTAGCTTCTTGGAGTGCTGTATAGCAGAGGGTTATTTTATGTTAGTGGAAAATACTGATTTATAAAGGAAATGCTAAATATTTCGGTAGCCAAAATATATTTCACATATCTTTCACAAGATTCTGTCACAGCTCTGAAAAAATATATTCCATCATTTCATTAACAAAGCTTGAACTCATGCTGGGGCATCTCATTCTCAAGCACTAGATTTAACAATGGGACTGTGAACTCCAGTGTCCATGGCAACAGTAGCTAATTCTTCTTTCCAATCATGGTGGCAATTCTCTCCCATGGCTTGAATCAGTTACAAAACAAAATACTCTCAAAGACCTTTCTGAGCCAATAGCCTTGCAGCTAATCTGCTAATAGGAAATAATCTGCAGCTAATACACACATTCCAGGGCAGCAGTGTGTTTTCTTAATACTTTGTTTCGTGGGCCTCTTTCCAAAGAAAGCACAGTAAAGAATAAAAAAAAACAGACATTCATTAAAAATAGTATTATACTACCTGGCCACTATTAATGCCTAAAACTTGCTGCAACTTGCACTGCAAGAGTTTGTTAAGTAGCAAGGAGAGAGGAGGCAATGTAGCAACAAAGAGAATGAAAGCAAATTGTTTATGCCGAGAGAGTAAGAGCTAAGTTAAGACAAGGCATATTTAAAACAACTGATTTTTAGCAAACATTTACAGTGAACAAATGAATTTTTTTCAATCTCTACTCGCCGCTTTTTGTAGAATCTGTCATTGGATGCACTCCAGCAACAAATATCTCAACTGCCTTGTAAAGCCTTTTTTTTTTCCTCCCTTTTTGGTCTTCATTGTGGAATAATGGAAATGGTTTAGCATTGAAATTAGTTTTTCACCTAAAGGGCCAAAGTTTAACCTCTTGAACAACTATAATGACCTAAAATCATTCTAATTACAGAAAAGAAAGAGTCTTCCCCAAACCCAATGAATGATAAAACCAATGATAAAATTGATGAATCAGCTTCTAAAACTCGCTATTGCCTTTTGTTCAGAGGAAGACTGGGATATTTCTGCTTGAAAGAAAAGTCATGAATAATCATAAAGATGAAATACCTTTTCAACCCACGTGGGCTAGAACTTCCTCCTGCTCAGGGTTGGGATGGCTTGACACACAGTGTATCTGCGTCCGTGTTCCAGACCCTGAATTCTACCTGGCTCAAAGAGAATGTGATGACTTCTGCCTTTCTGCTGCAACTCTTCATTGGGGAAGAAGACTCCCATTATTCCCCCTTCCACATTTTATAAAAAGGAAGCAAAATGAAATAAACACAAGTAGAGGAGGAACAAAATCTTTAAAGTTAAAGGAATCACAACACCAAAGAATATCTCTTTCATCCTCTTTAAATCCGTTTTATAATTCTGGTTGCTATGACAACATGATGCAACTCTATATTACCATGACAATCTGACACAACTTTCAAAAAACAGTAAGCACTGTTTTATTCTGTTGTTCAATTGCTCCCAAGGAGACATGCTGTTATTTACTTCTCTGATGAAACTTGTACTATAGTTGTATAGATCTGATGTCAGAAGAAGAAAAGCCAAAATATGGCAGACACTGGAGGGGAAACAATATAGAACTCAGTTAACCACTGATTAAATGGGATCTTTCTTGGTATTCCTAAAGAAAGTGAAATTGGACTGTTCTTCATTTGAAAAATGGAAAGGGCTTCTTCACATAAGAGGGTGACTGTTCACGCAAAGTAGGGTTAGGTTTACCTCCCCAGCTACTAAATTTATTTTGCCATCACCTGTCTGATATGAAATGAAAGTCTATGAAAGGGCTACAGGGAAGCCAGAGAATCAGGTGAAACCCCACATAATGGATTATATACCGCTAAGCACACTGTTCAAACAAAACTCACAGAAGTTCAAGCTGTTAGTTCAACTGAGCATGGTCTTTCATGAATTATTAGATATTTTCAAAATGGGAGTACTTGGAGTCCCTCACTTCCTTTCCTGGATCATTATTTCCAATTGTCACTTTACACGGAAGTCGATGATCTGATGTCTTAAGCCTTCTCCCCACCACTCCACTACCTCATCAATTCCTCCCACTGCTTCTCAGCTCATATAATAAATTAACAGCTATATCTGTTAGGCAACTACGACATGTCAAATCCTGTGTCTGAAAACCCTTTTGATAATTATGCAAAAATAGGTGCTATGTTTCCTGGATGGAAAGTATTTCAACTCAGAAAATGTAAGGAACTCTCAATAACACTCAGGTATTAATTTGCAAAACTACAATTTGAACCCGACTCTTTGGTCTCCAAAACCCAACCTCTTCCCAACCAACGACTACCTGCTTTTCAAAACAAAGAACATCTTTGCTTTCTTGCATTATAACAATAAATAATAATATCTGTAAATATAAAAAGCAGTTTTTAAATTTAAAAAACACAATCTGTATCTGGATAAGCTTTCTTTCATTTAAAAATTGGTAATACTTTGCTACATCCATGTGGATATTAAAAGGCAGAAAAATAAATCATTCTAGGCAGGAAGAAGGTAGATGTGATTAATATCCCACAACAAGTTTGTCTATTTTAAAAAAGATGCAAGCACTTTGTTCTTTCATTCTGAAATATAATGGTTATCATTTACTACTCAAAAGTTGGGAGAGAAAAAAATCTAATAAGTTAAACTCTGCTGTCAGCAATTTTGGTGGTCACTTCAATTCATATGAAAAACAAGGTAGGGTGAAATTCTCAATGCTATATAGAAAGGATAATGCCAACTACATAACTAACAGAAACCCCAGTCCGTCAAGCGTCCCACTTCAGCTCAGGTCATGATTTCACAGCTAGTGAGTTCAAGCCCCATGTAGAACTCTGAGCTGGCAGCTCAGAGCCTGGAGCCTGCTTTGGATATTGTGTCTCCCTCTCTGTCTGCCCCTCCTCCTTCGACCCCCCCCATCTCAAAAATAAACATTAAAAAATAAATAAAAGAAACCCCAGCACAACAAGCCCATTGCATTCTGAATTTTTCAAACAATAAACATTTGTTCTAACAACAGTTTCCTACATCTGTGTCTTGATTATAGATCAAGTTTTTAAATATATATTTCATGTGCATTTAAAACTGTACATTTAGTCTTACATACACCTGTTACCCCAAATTTGGCTGCTTAAAGTTCTGATGCTAAACTACTGAATCTCAGTCTCAAAAATACATTTTATTTCAAGTAGTATTTTCAGTGTCCAAAGCAAGGGGGGAAACTGATGATATAATTCAAAATGAAGGTAAAAATATCATCTTCACTCTGCTCATGGAATATTTCTCGGAACACAGAAGTTCTTGTTTGTGTCATAGAAAACACCCATTCCCTCCTCCCTTACTAATCATATTTGCTACTTAGAGCAAATCTAAAGATGATGGCTCCAGTGTCCTCAAGTTCTAATTTTTCTGAAAAACAGAGGAAATGACACAGAGGCAAGACAGAGAAAGTGACTAAGGGGAGGGAGTAATTCTACCAGCTCTGTTCTATGAATGACCATGGAGCCTGAGGAACAACTCTCTATTTCATGAATGCTCAGTTTCAAAGAAGCGCAGGCCATCTGTTTGCTCAATTGTTGACATTATATACGACACAAAAATATCAGAGGTTAAAAACATGTTACATGAAATAAGCCTCTGTAAGGGGCATCTACTGTAAGCTAAGGTTTTGATTGTGGGCACATACCAAGGTGCGTGCTTGTGATAGTAAAATATTATTTGAATATAAATTAAATCGATATTTATTGAGTGTTTTTGATGCCAGAGGCATCTCCCCCAAAGAAAGCGGTCAAGAAACGAGGAGCCTGGGGGCGCCTGGGTGGCTCAGTCAGTTAAGCCTCCAACTTCGGCTCAGGGCAGATCTCACGTTCGTGGGTTCGAGCCCCGCGTCAGGCTCTGTGCTGACAGCTAGCTCAGAGCCTGGAGCCTGCTTCCGGTTCTGTGTCTCCTTCTCTCTCTGCCCCTCCCCCTCTCATGCTCTGTCTCTCTATCAAAAACACATAAAAACATTTAAAAATTAAAAAAAAAAAAGAAACGAGGAGCCTGGATGAGTTCCATCAATATCTGTGCATACTTCCCATACAAAATCCAAAGGAAATACAGCAGTTTAAAATCCTGCCCATAAGAAGTTTACAATCTAGAAATGGAAGACTTATAAAATTTTATTTATAATAAATATTTGTCTGCCAAATGCATTGAGAGATACAAATGTTTTTAATGTACAGATGAGAAGAGAAAAGGCTTTATCAAGAACATGCATTTATTACTGTTTTGTCTGTTTCAGTTAATTCTATGATCATAACATGAGCAGGAACAAAAATATTCAAAGAAAAGATCTTATATTATTGGTGATATCTCAGCATATAAAAGTACTCCATAAAATTGATGATTTGTTAATTCACTGTATCTGCAGGTCTTCTGGCAAAAGTATAAGATAGGAATGAACGAGTTTGTTGGATATCTAACAGCAGGATTAAGAATGCAACTCTAGGCATGCTTCTACCCCGAGTCTACCTTATATTAGGATATTTTTAAACCAGCATTTAAGAGCTACAGAAAGGTTGGTAGGTGAAAATTACAAGTAAATCTGATGTTTCTTTGCTTTTTTGAAAGCTAAACCTAGTGTTTGTGAAGATAACTGATCCCAAGATTGAAAGATATATTGGCTCTCTAGCTCTATTCTCTTGTAAAAATAATCTTGAAGTTCAAAATCAAGGATAAGTTCCTCTCTCCAAAATTAAGACAAATGTCCAAAGGATAATATATAAATCTTCTTAGTCTAAATGGATGGAAGGATACCCATACACAAAGATCATACGTTTTTAAATAATAAAACTGACTATGTCCTTTTTCAAATTGTCTTTTCTCTTCCTTTACAGTTTAGAAGTCCTCAGCAGATTAGTGGCATCAAGAAACAAAGGCAGAGAGAAGGGGTAGGGAAGGTCATCTAACAACACTAGTGAGGCAGAAATATTAGATGTTGAGTAAAAAGATCAGAAAACTGTAAGAGACAGACAAAAGAACTCAAGAAACACTTTGATAGATGTGACTTAGGAAGAGCAATGGATACTGCCACCTACATACCAAGGGTCAGTAAACCAGAGAAGAAACTGCACTTGATTCATGGACTTCAACTAGGCAGTTTACCAAATACTTTAGGAACCTCCCCCCTCCGTCACACCTCCCACCCCAAGTTGTCTGGGTTTTCTTTCTTTCCTTTTTCTTTTTGGTTGGAGAATAATTTCAGAATTTGGAAATGTCACTTATATAGAACTTGATAAGCTAGGAAAACCCAACATAATGTGTGTGTATATATATCTGATTCCTATAGACATGAGATTTAATGTATTTGTAACAGAAGGCTCATGTTACACAAAGTAAGGAAAATCAAACCTTGCTGAAAACACTAAAGGAACTTCATGCCATGTATTTCTTTGAGGAAATGCCAAAGGTGACGGAACCATGATTCATCATAACACACTTCTTGTCACTAAAAGAAAACACATATAACCCCAAACAGAAATGATCTAATCCTGGTTGTTTACTGAAGTTGTTATAAGACAACCTGTTTCGATCACAAGTAGTTCCCACCTGAGAGGTGTGGTCGACTTCAGAAGAGCTTCCCTACACGGATCTGTTTATTTACCCATTTAATCTACTTCTTTAGAAAAATGAACTACCTTTAAATCCAAAGAGGTGAGAAAAGTTTTCAGAAATCACATACTATTTTTGGCATTTATTTATGTTCTTATGCCTTAAGCAGAACTTGTAACAGAACTATTCCCATTTTTATTTAATAGAACAACAAATTAAGGGATGGATAAAGAGCTACTTTGACACAATGGTTATAAGTAGGTTCAGAGACAACAGACTTCTGGGTTATTTCCTAAACTCTGAAATTATGTTGATAATTGACAAAGGGCAATTGATACAAATTTATTATAATTTATCTACCAGTAAAATTTTTCTTGCCTCTTTATAAGTGTTTTAAGATGATTGAGCAAGAATCTTCAGGAACCGTAAGGTGTTACTGTCAATGATATATATGTATTACTGACGCATCAATATGCCCTGCATCTTTGGCAAACAAAACATTTTTTGGTTGTTTTCATAATGAGACTCAAATGTTAAGACTGACCAGGACCAATATATATCCTGTGAGTTAATACCAGGTTGATCTTTCATTCCCTTTCCTTTGTGAATTCTACCCTCAGGAGGACACATGTTTCCAAAGCTTTTGAAGACAAAATGTTCTAGTTTTTTAAAATCTAGCTAAGATTTTTCAAATTGAGATCTTTTACAGATCAGGCTTTACTTCTAAACAACAACAAAAGTGAAAAGAAATGAGAATGTAAGCAGAAGCCCTAATTAAAACCATAAGTTAGGGGTGTCTCCTGAAACACACAGTTTTCCTTAGTAATGGAGTCAGTCGGTCTGAAGTGTTTCCATACCATTTCTGGGGGCAGAAGAAATGCTGCTTTAGTGCTCTTGGAAGTTAAAAAAACTTTAACAAGCACAGATTAGGAGAAATTATTGAATTCATCTCCTGTGTCTGAGCAATATAATTGATTAGATGGTAGAAAGATATTTTTATACAAGTAGATGGAATATAGGGAGCTAGGATATAGTGTGAAGTTATTTGTGATACTGAGTTATGACATGACGTGCTCTGCGTAAATGCTAATTTCTTAAATTACCTAAACAAGTTCAATGTCATCCTTTTATCATTACTAAACAGTTAGCGTACAATTCTGCATAATTAGATTTGCCTCAGTTATCTACATCTACCACTACAAAAGCAAGTAACTAAATGCATGACATGCTATAATACATCCTCACTGATTCTGTAAGAATCTTCGTGCTGAGTAATTGTACCTTCTCTAAAGACATGGAATTTTTTTTTAAACACTGCTGCCAGTTTATCATTCCATGTACGGAAAAATGCAGATGAGGTGGTCAGTCATTCAGCTGACTTGAAGTATAACCACATGATGAACTGGGTTTTAATGCCAATATAGTCCAGTCATGACATGTGTTCTTGACAGTGACAAAAAATCTCAAATTTCAAGCACATGAACCAAACATACTAGAAATATGTGGATAAGTCTTGTTATAGGGTGATTTCCCTCATTGCTCTTTCTCAGGAAGCAGGGAGTTGGGGGGTATTGGAGGGAGCGGGGGAAGGGGTAGGGTGGGCTGGGGAGGAGTTAATGAGTCTGATTATCAATAACTCCTCATTTTCTAACCCTCTCCCACCATGGCTTCAGCAAGTCTCTTCAGGCTGTCATCAAAGTTGGGACACTACTCTACAGATGTAGCACTATAATCTCAAACCATATTTTCCTCAGAGTCTCTTTCTTCTCAGTTTATGCATGAATTGGCTTATATAGTCATTCATTAGACACACAGTTGACCGTCCAAGTTCCAGGTGCTGTACTGGGGGCAGAGATGCTGGAAGGAATAGAGGATTCTGGCCTCAAGGAGAACACCAGCTGGTGGGGAGATCAACATGCAAATAAAAAAGATGACATGGCATCATCGCTGTAAGCTAGGTATCCACAAACGACAGGAGAAGCTTTGGACCCTGACAAATCCCACTTATGTCCATGATCTCAACTAATATTGAAATATCCCTAATTCCCAAAACAAAAATATCTACTGGAGCCATATTCTCACCTGCTTGAAGTTTTAAAGTGTGGATCTAACATGTGAAATTCAGGGAGTCCATTAAAAACAAGCTGTATCATTAACTGCAATATGATTTCCACCCTCCCCACAAAAGATGATGCCGTTATTTCTTAGTTCTCTATCTTTGTAATGGTATAACTTTTCATACTGTCAGCCAGAGCTGAAATGGGAAGTCTTTTTCTCCCCCCTCACACAATATAGCTAACCAAATCTTCATCAACTTAACATCTTAAATTCCTCTGAACTATGGCTCTTCTCTAAATCTCTGCCCTAGTCCAGCTCTTTGCTGGATTTCTAACTGGTCTCATATCTGGGTGCTGGAATGTGGCCAGGTTTCAGTCCTCCATCCTTCCTGCCAGCAGCATAAGCTTCCCTAAACACAGACCTCATCTTGTCCCGCCCCTGGTTACAATCTGTGGTTTCACTGTCAGTCAAAGGTTTTCACATCCACCTTCTTGGCATTATAACCAACGTGCATTTACCATGTGGGAAACGGATTCTCCTACATAGATTAAAAGTGAGCTTAAGCATCTGGAAGAAGACAAGGACACCCTTAGGACGCGCTGCAGATCTGAACCTGTTTTTCTCTTGATAGAACAAAATACAGTCACAAGATCAGGGTGAGATCAGGGGAGTCATGACACTCCTTCTCTGAGGCAGGGTTTCAGTTTTCTGCAAGCACAGGGATCAAAATTGGAGAAAGTCGACGAGAACAGAATCCAGCAGCTTAGAGCGGATGAGAATACCCTGGAGACCTAGGCACTAATAAAAGCTTTAACTTCAAAAACTAGAATAATGAAAGGCTTATTACCTCCAATTATCAACTCCCTTCCCCTTATCTCTTTGATGCGGGATCCAGGCAAAACACAAGGGATATGAAGAGAGAAGAGACGAATACAGAAGTGTGCACATTTACGAGGCCCTAGCTGTCAAAGCACCCGAAGGCCCTTCGAGACGGCAACTTCTATAGTGTCTATGCGAGCAGTGAAATCCAGAGCTGAAATGATATCCAGACACAATACGCTGCATTTGGTCCACAGTAGATGCTCACCAAACATGTGCTAGGAGAACTACCTGAGTGCTAACTGGGCAATTAGGGACCCCAAGATGCAGTCAGTGAAACAGTTAAAAAAAAAGCAGTTCAGTTAATCAGGCTTATAATATTTACAAACACACACACGCATATGTACCCACGTTTTTAAAATGTCATCCCATTTACTCAATATTTTACTAGGAAATGTATATTCCTCCTTATTCGTGGTGAAGTTTTTTAAAGATAATTTACTTTCACAAGAAGTCTTCAATATAAATGCCCAGGAGTAGTCTGGCTTCCTTACTACATAACTTAGTGCTAAAACCCTGACCAATAGTGTTTCTCTCTGTGTGTAAAATATTCTAAGAATAACACCTAAGGTATCACACAAATGCAGGTGAATTATTAGGAAATTCAACCTAGTTGTCAAAAAACTGCCATCAAGTTAAAAATAAAAATAAGACACAATAGTCAACAGAAAAAGTTTAAATTAGGGGCGCCTGGGTGGTTCAGTCGGTTAAGGGTCTGACTTCGGCTCAGGTTATGATCCTGTAGTTCATGGCCTCAAGCCCTGTGTCAGGCTCTGTGCTGACAGCTCAGAGCCTGGAGCCTGTTTCAGATTGTGTCTCCCTCTCTCTCTTCCCTTCCCCAACTTGTGCTCTGTGTCTCTCGGTCTCAAAAATAAATAAAGTATAAAAAATTTTTTTAAAAAATTAAGTCTAATCTTGGATTTGGATAAGGCTCTCTTGATTGATTATCTACATTTGAAGAAAAAGCCCCTTTCAGAATTATTAAAAAATAATAGAGTAACACTAGAATAAATCAAATGTCCTGAAATAGAGCAAAACCCTCCAAACTAAAATTATGACAAGATTTGGTTTAATTAAAAAATCAGATAGCTGTGCCAGGTTTCTTGAAGTTTCTTCAGCTCTAGAAAAATTTTAATTCATATTGACAAAATGAATCGGTTAAAATTAACTTTGAAAGAGGCAATAAAGAGGTATTCATTTACCAGTAAAGATGCAAGCTTACACACAGTATATATTTTATCATCATCTTGATTGATTCTGGAGTTATTTCTGGTTTGGTAGACAAGAATGAACATTTCTTTCTTAACATAGTAATGCTGTCATTTGTACCACCCGGATTACTGCAACAAAAACCATATTTTTTTCCCTTATTTGGTGTTATCATGAAGGTGGGTAAAAATTATGCACCCTTATTATTGTAGACAATAATCTGCAAATTTTTCTAAGGGCCTGTATAAAATCTGTGAGTGTTTCATTAAATTCTCCCAGTGAAATCTACATACTTCCAGCCCCTACCCAACCTCCTCCTGGTGCTGATTCCTATCTCAGGCATGATAACTTCTTGTATCTTTTTTATAATCTCCCAAATCCTTCTCACTGCTGACTGGTCACCAAATCCTATGGGTCAACTCCACCACTCCACACTTTCTTCGGGTTATTGGGTCTCACCTACACTATTTTAAAACAATGTTTTAGTCTGTTTGGGCCTATCTTTTGGGAAGATGGGTTACCAGGTTCAATATATTCTAGGACAAACGGAATGCGAACTAGGCATATGGTAAAGAAACTCTGGAGTGCTTTGGGGACTACCAAAAACAAACATGGTCTATAATTCTTTTTATTTTTAGATCAGCTACTGAATGATATACGGGTGCAACAAGGCCAACAGCTATGATTCTCACTGCCAAAAAAATAAATTTCACAGTATTCAAGACCCTTCCACTATCAGATCTTAACTTTTTATTAATGTCATTTACTATTTTCATGTTCAAAACCCAATGCACCCAGCTGAGAACTGGCCCTTTTCCCACCATTACACATATTTGTTAAAAGAAAGAAAAAAAAACATGGTAGAATAGGAAGCTTCAATGATCTTGTTAAGGGAAATAATTTTCTTAGCTTAGGTCAGGCCATGCGGTTATGAGTGATACTGATAGTACTGAGTCACTTTCCATGAAATTACTATCTGTCAGGCATATTTATTTCTGAAATCCCCCAAAGATTGTTATTTTGAAACGCACAAACACCTACCTCAAGAATTCATTCTGTAACTAGCTAGTAAATGTATATTAAAATTACACTTCAAATAGAATAAAATCGAAATAAAGTAAAAACGAAAACTTATTTCGGTGCAAGAATATTTCTGACTATGAAGCCACCACGGCAGAACGTTTTCGTCAAGGACACAGCAGCTGCATGGGAAGCTCTGGCTGGCATTTTGTAAGGCACAAGATACGCGCCGTCGCATCCAGGGGGATGGCCACGTCCTTTGTAAAAAAATATGTCTTATCATATCCAACGAGCCTCTGTAAATAAAAGACAATTCTTTCCAGGGCGTGTGTAGAATGCTCGTAAGGTTATTGTCAATTAGCATTTAGGGATGATTTCAATGAAAGGATTATGCCAAATTAACCAACGTACAAAAAAGACGATAAAGAAGTGTCTTACGAAATACAAAGCTGTCCACACCATGTCTGAAATATAACAAAAACCATGTTTAGGCGTGGTTGCTGTTGACATGGTTTCACTTATGATGTAGACGGGACAGTAAACTATCACACATTCCTATGACAGGACGGGGCCTCACTTTGAAATCGTGGTGGTAATATTTTTAATAGGCAAGAATTCTTACCTGAGGCGGGTCACATAAAACAGGAAAACACGTGTGCTGAAATTGCTTTAATGTGTGAGACAACCGCACACTTCGCCCTTTCCTGAAATTTTCAATTGCATGTGCCGTCTACTAGTGTGTCTTCTATAATAAGGGTTACGGATGGCTGTGGTATTTAATGGTCTGAAATTAAAAAGGCTTCGTCCTGCCCATGTCTACCTATATGTGCAAACATTCTTCCTTAAAACTTTCTCTTAATCCTTTTAGTTTTTACGAGTAACAAGTAATCCAGCTTCTTAGCAGAGGGATGCATTTGGTTCCAATATCTTGCAAAGCTTTTGACAAAAATGTGAGCACTTTTGTTTACCAATGTTAGGTCTTAAGCTTATGGACGCAATTGGAAAGATTTTGAAAAACTAGGACTTACTGACTGCTTGTTTAGACTTAAAAGCTTCCTGACGGGGGAGGTGGGGGAGGCATGTGTAAGTGAAAACGCGTTCCTCCCAAAGTTATATTTCTTATTTAGGAAACTTGTATCAAGTGGAAGTAAATTTCAAAACTGTGATATCTCCAAAAAGTCTGTCTGCATTGTTCTATTAATCTACGACTCAAAAATGTAGAAAAGAAAACATCTGATTCACTATTATTTTTAGGAGTCAAAATTGTTTTGGTTTTTCAGTGAAAATAGGTTATCTAAAATACAAAAATGTACATGACGTCACTCACAGCTCTCTAAAAAGTTACTGGCAAACTATCCAAAAGGAAATACCAAAGAAACAATGCCAAAAACGATGTTAATGACCTACGTGACCAGAAGGTAAATCAGGGGATCCTGAAAGATCTTTCCTTAAAGAAATCCATTTTTAATTATAATTTACAAATTTGCATGGAAAAAAACATTTTAAATGAAGAAGACTTTTCATATACTGGTTATCAAGAGGCCCAGCAAATTAAGTTCTGAGATGATAAAAGAGAATATAGTTTAGTAATTTATTATCAGACATAGTTAAGAATTGAGAATTATCCCCAGAACTGATTTCATGAATCAAATTTCTCTATCATAAGTTGAAATCAAATAGTCTTAATGGAATTCATAGCTTACAAAATTATAAAAAGACATATTTATGGAACGGTCTCATTCTTGTTACTATTAAATTGTCTGGCCCATTACATTTAAAGCATTTAGAGAGGCTTTGTTCAAGTAACTCATTTAATTGGAGGAAAAATTAAATACTGGTTTAGAGACTTACCTAAATAAGATTATCTAAATTCAAAGTAAATGAGTCTGTATCTTTTATACTGTTTGAAAGCAATAATCAATGTTTAAAACTACATTTGGACAATTATAGCTTTCTCTTTTCATCAAATATCTACTATTAAATACAGCACAGGTAAGTTTCATTTGTACCCAGAAATTAAGGAGACGTATTTATAAAATGTTTATAATTAACATCTGTTCTGCCTTAAATCTCACAATGTCTTTCTTCCTAACTACACAAAGCACAAAATTGCAGTGGTATTTATTTGGTCGATCTCTGTTCTTATCATTGTAAAGTGGGAGGAGAAAAAAAGAGAGGTCGATCGTCTAATTCAGTTTTCAAAAATAAAAAAAAGAAGAAGAAGAAGAAGAAGAAGAAGGATTCAGGTTACAAATGAAGATGGCTTAGTTTTGTCTCCCTTACAGTAAGTAGCAGAAACATGAGCTGAAAGCCATGGATGCTGTACTCATTTCTATTCACAAAGAACTGTTCTACTGTCTGTCTGCAAATAAATCTCCTCAGTAAATAGCTCCAAGGTTGAGCTAAAGAATATTGTATGGATCAAAGAATTCATGTCTTCCTGTGTAAAGTGAACAGGCCGCAAGCCCACTGATTTGTCTGAAACAATTAGAGCTAGTATGAAAAGGAGGGGGCTGGGACAAATAAGTTACAGCTGATTTTACTCTGCAAAATATTTAAGGGGGGTTTCAAATTAATAACCACCCAGGCCCCCACACAGCCTAATCTTTGTCAATTGGTGCCAAATTATGCAAGGTGCTGCCAATTCTGGTTGTCTAACAAATCAAGACCAGTGTATGTTACTCCTCGGCTGAAGTCTGATTGATTCTGGTCATTATATGGGCTGATCTCATTTTCACACATGGAATCAATATGTGAGCCAGATGTTCATTTACAGAGAAGCATTGAAACGACTCATCTACACGCAACTTTATCCCGGACCACAGAGCCCCACAGACCCATCGCCTCTTCTCACCCATACAAGGCTTCACGCAGTACAAGACCTATAAAACATTCTGCTAATATTACTGTCAGCCGAACGACTTTTACAGTACTATATAAAGTTGACAGATAATACATGCCAGTCCTAATTTGAGATAGACTTTTTCTGTTGGGACCTCAACCATTGAACAAGCAAACAGATTGAGAAGTAACATTTATTACAACACATAAATCATTTTCTTACAACTACTATAGGTCTGGCCTGAGGGTGAAGCCCCTGCATAGCCTGTGAATCCTAATGCACTGCTTAAGTTACTAAATTGTACTGTCATTCCCCTGTTGGTGTGCCGACAAGAGCTTGTCTGGCTTTTCACAAGAAAGTTCTTATCACGACACTTTTATATTTTCTTCCACGAAAAAAATGGTGGTAATTTGTCATCTTGAAATTAAAAACAAAACAAAACAATAGTTTCTCTTGATTAGTAATGATCACCTTAACATATTTATTTAAATGAGACAGAGATGCTTAGTATTTCATTTCACGCACAGGTGACTGCATGGTTCAACACAAGAATTAAACCTGAGTTTGCTACAAAGTCATCCAAAGAATTTGTCATTTTAAATAAAACAAGAAATATCATAGATCACAAATATAATGGAATCCACATAGATGGCATAAATGATTTTTAGAAAAAATACCGTAATATTAAATACTACACATGGTAGGAGATTAATAGAAAATGATCATAGACAGCTTAAAAAATTCCTTCATTTTTTGGTAGAGCTGACTGAAATCAAATACCTTCATATCTAATGAAATATACAGGTTTAATACTATCCTGAGCTAATGAATCCAATGGATATTTCATGACATAGCAAATTTCTCTACTGCTTTTCCTATAATACTATTTTGAAAATGCATGTGTGACCTAACATGGTGAGACCCTATTTTGTATCCAGTTGTTTTTTTGTGATTCTTCAACCCTCTTGGCTTCAGTGGGGTCCTTCTAATTACATTTAGTCTGCCTCGTACTGCTTAAGGATAATCTAAAGGATGTCTGTTTTTCATCAGGTAATGACCATTCAATTTGGCTGCATTTCCTGCTAAATCTTGTTGACTGGCACAAGAAACAGAAGCTAGAAAACCTTTTCTTGTAACCCTGAACCCAGACCTTTCTAGAATTGTAGCTCACTACTGCAGAACTCCGAGGCCAGAGTCATTTGGAAGTGAGTCCAAATGCTCTCCAACTCAGGACTTACTTGCCTGGAAATATTTATGACTCTTCCATGTTTCAGCATACCCTGCAAGGACTGATCACTTGGGTCATTTCTAAGAAAATTTTTGAATTGTGGGTTTACGTCTATGCAGCATTCGGGGTTTTGCCTTTCCTTCTCCTGAACTAAACAAAAATATTGGCCAATCAAATCCTCTCCTTCATGTCTTAAAATTCTTCTCAGTGACTCCTTATGTGGAGTTAAAATTCTAGTGTGTTACGAACTAGTAATAATTGGGGGTGAATGGGTGGCTCAGTCGGTTAAGTGTCCAACTTCAGCTCAGGTCATGATCTCGTGGTTTTTGAACTGGAGCCGCATCGGCTCTGTGCTGACAGCTCAGAGTCTGGGGCCTGCTTTGGATTCTGTGTCTCCTCCTCTCTCCGCCCCTCCCTTGCTCGTGCTCTGTCTCTCTCTGTCTCTCAATAATAAATAAATAAACACTAAAAAAATAAAAAAAAAGAACTAGTAATAATTGTTTCAGGGTCAAGTTTTCCAGTATGACAATATCCAAGAAAAGTAATGGTGAATGAATCTACAAGATGGTTTCCCCAAAGCCAAACATTCATCAACTCTTTAAAGAGAGAGAGGGAGTTCCTAACAGAAGAGGGTCCTTTCCGATGAGAAGGCTTATGGCAAACCAATGAATCCCAGAAATCATAACAGGCTTCCACTTACTAATGTAATTATCATTTATGAAGAACTGTTAGGTGCTAGGCATGAAGTTAAGGCTGAGGACAGAGACACAGGGAAGACATAAATCCCTCTCATCAAGGAATTTGCAGTCTAGTGTGGGGAAGGGCTCAATAAAGAACACAGAGACCTCACAGTGTTTGTGGCAAATAGTGTTTAAAACATTTTAGTTTAGGCCAAGTAGTAGATCTAATAAACTCAATTCCATTTTCATTAGTATTGTCAATTTTACCTCATCTACAAATGCAGTAAAAATTGTTCCTTTAAAGCTAATTAAAATTCTTGTCATTTTACAGAAAAGAAAAAAAAAAGATCAAATAGAGTTTTCACCAGGAAAATTTAAAAGAAGTTGGTCCTTTTCCAAAAGAAGTGAGTGACCAAAAACATACAAGGAACTTGTTTATGTCCTGGTGAATCACACTCAATCTGAGGGATTTTTTGGTTCCCTGTATTTTCTCTTATTCAATACACAGTGCCTCATGGAGCCTTAGGCTCTCTTTTCATCCGTGTTCCAGTCTTCCCTTTCTCTTCAACGCCATGGCCACCACTCTACTGCCCAGCCTGTGCTTTCATCAGTAATAGTTGCTATTCAATTCAGATTTCCAGGGTCCTGCTCCCCTCTACTGATATCATGGAGGAGTTAATCTGCATGAAACATTATTCTTCTTTGCAAACATCAATGGCTTTACCCTGACTAATAAAGTTCACTTAATTCAGCCTAGATAGGTTTTTGCTTTTGTGTCTTTAAGGTAAGGATCTCTTACATTCAAAGGAGACTCTGTGACTCTTCCTCTAGCATCCACACTGTACCCAATCTATCCCACTTAGATTAGTCTTGGCCATCCTTCAAATCTCAGATCGGTCACATTCCCTCATACATATCTAGAAACAAGCCTCACTCTACCGTTCCTCTTGCTTTTCCTCTTTAAAGAAACATTGGACCTACATAGCTATATAAAATATACACCCAGCTTGGCTTGTAATAGGTTTTTCCTTTATGAAGCATTCTTAAGTGGCCAAAGAGGAACCTTTTAGGAGTTCTTAAAACTGTGCAGTTACAGACACTGAATTGATTGATCACTCACACCAGAGCTCAGGTCATCCCTCTATAATTCAGGCTTCACTCCAAAAACTATTAATCTGTTCTTCCTAAGCCATAAATTTTGAACTAACTATTAATACAACTTAGTTCTTTGGGACTCTGTCTCTTAGGCCCGAAAAAGAATGTTAAACTCCTAATGATGAAATTGTTCCTCAACTGTCAAGTTATTAAAAGAGATTTTCATTAAGATTGAAAATCTTTTGCACTGAGTCTTGCTTTCTCTTTGACCTTGGCTTTCCCCATGCATTTCACATCTTGAAAGTAAGTCCCTTCTGTTACCTCTTACACAGCTCAACAAGTCGATTCAGAATTCAACACAGATGTCCTGATGCTTTATTTATCAATATTACATAATTCCTTCTGCCATATTGAAGCACTTAGAGAAAAGCTATCTATGCTGTATCTCCATTTTGAATGTCAAGGTTATCAGAATTAATTCCAAAAACAGATGTTAGAAAGTCTCATTCAATTGAAGAAATAAATGTAAAGGATTTTAAGAATGTAGTAAAGCAATATTCTATCACTAATGTATACACCTGTCTCAAGGACTACACATTAGTTTTAGAGTGGTTTGTTTTACCTTTTTTACTTTCTTTAAGGTTGTCCTTCATCAGACTATTTGGTCTTTCTTTTAGGGCACCTGTGCCAGACAGTATGCATGTAAAGAGTTTAAAAAGCATATCTCCTGCCAAATCTGACATTGCTGTCTTTCTGGTGGAAGAAAGAAGCCACAGACATGTAACAGGAAAAGCAAGGACTTTTGTCCCTTTAAATGTGAATTATTTACTAGAATGAAATGTATTAGATGTCTATACATGTTCTACACATTACCCAACTTCTGTTCTACCAGATACTATTCAAATTAAATATATATTGTTGTTTGGATATCTTTCTGGAAATAAAATATTATGCAATTATGCAGAACAAAAGTTCTGTCCTTAGGAAAACTATGACATCAAGTCATTGGTGCCTTTCTAAATAATGAAAAGAAGTTACCTTCATTATCAAAGGTAGCAAGATTTGTGGCCCTCGCTGAAAGTGTGTAAGGATTTCCACTTAAAACTTTCTATTTCAGGGGTTTATAAAAGCTATAAAAATTCTCTCCAAGCTGAAACTTGGCAAACGAGAACTCAGCATGAGGACATTTTTTTTTTAAAGCCTAAATTTAAAAACAGTATGTTCATGTACTTTTTTAAGCATAAGAAGAAAAAAGAAGAGAATTTTTGAGGTTTCAGTTGCCTTTTTTAAAAATCTGCATTCCTCAGGAACTCGTTTGTTTTCAAAAATGGAAATTTGCAGACTATAAATTCAAATTTGGCCATGTTTCTTTGAGAATTTGATATAAATTAAAGTAATCTAAAATGGACCCTATCATGAAGGGAAGAAATTTTCTCAGAAGACTGTTTCCAGAAATAACTGTATTGCCCTTCCCTACAAAATGGATATGAAAAATAGACACATCTCTTTTGTTTTCCTGAGCTAAAAAGCTATTTTTTCCCTGAGAGAAAAAGTTCAATGAATTACCATGATATTTTTGGTCAGAGAATACTGTATTTTTTATCTTTGCCTCCACCAAAATTTTATATATATACTTACATATATATAATTCTACTTAATTACATATTAATATATATTTATTTCTGTTATTGAACATGGTCTCAAATTTTGATAAAAATTTATCTTCCTTGAATTTTTTGTGCATATGATAAATTTCACAAATAACATGCATGGTAAAGAAGGTTTACTGTATACTTGCCTATAAAAATACAATCTTAAGTATTATGCTAATAAAATATATATATATACCTCTCAATATATTAGAGAATTTTAATTACTGTTTTTAATTACCGTTGCATCTCAAAAAATATCTAACTTCTTTCCCCCACATATTGCAATGGAGAACAGGAATGACACACAAAAAAAGTGAATAAGGCACAGGTCCTGTTTTTAATATGCTCATAATCTAGTTGTGGATCTAGACACATAAAATGTACACACCTTAGATATATATATTTCTATATAAAGGCCATTTCCACAGACCTATTCTCTTTCTTCCATACTTACGTTTTTAGAACACTTCTATCGTTCTGCGACTTTATCACTGCAACCTGGTTTAGGGTACTTACAGCACTAAAAACTTTCCCTCATGCCCACAGTGATCCTCTTTCCAAAACAAGCCAATCCTGCAATGTAGGGACCCTCCATTACTCTTCCCAGAATGCACCCTCCTTCCCTTCCCATTCTGTCTTTGGTACTCTGGTACTTGAGTTTGGAACTCTAAAACCCAAAGTCCATTTTTCCACTTCTGATTTCTCTAATCACTTCTTTTTTTCATGGATATGTCACGTGCCACTCCACAGTTTGATATCATCTCCATCTCGGTAGTCTGAACCAAAGAAGGGCTGCCTCAGCTCCCACCTGCTGCCCAGGAAACTTGGCTTGGCCTTGCTCGAGTTGTCCAAACCATGAAGTCTTCAAGGCTCAATCCCTGAGACTTCCTCTCTAGAACGGCAATCTGAATTAGTTCTCCACGGCTGCTTACCTCCTACCTCTACTAGAAACCAGAAGGAAATAAATGCTATGAAGAATTTAACTGGATGGTAGATCCTTTTCTGAAGAACTTCAAAACAAGGAAAAGAGGTGAGCAGGTCAAATATAAATCAAAAGCAAAAATATTTTGATGTAAAAATCAGAGTGAAAATGTGCTTTAAGGATTTTTACCAAAACTATAAGAATAGGTGTAATGAGTGTTTAAAATTTGTTTTTATTAGATAAGAGTGTGTGTGTATATCACACACATATATATGTGTATATATATATATGTTTAAATATATACACATATTTTATATATAAGGCCATATATTTGAACTCTCTTGCCCTTCTCTCTTATCTCATGATTTATTCCCAAGCTAGCACTACATTTAATAATTTCTTCTATATAATTATTTTTAAAAAGTTTTGCTTAAATTATCATTATATTATACAATGATCCAAGTACTATACTGATGCTATTTCGCATTCATACAAATTATAGTTTAATTTGTAGAAATTATTACAAACTGCAATTCCAACTACATTCCACTTGAGTCTTTCAAATAAACAGAAGGCATGTAAAAAATAGTTTGATAGGCAAAATTACTTTTTAGCATAGGACAGGAAATGACTGTGGTTACATTAACATTTCATGTTCAAATGCATGACTTCTACTATCACATGATTTTTACAGTGTCATGTGTCAATTCCAAAATAAGAAAAATGAAATATATTTTGATGTTGTTGTTTTTAAATGTGTTTCTTGTATGACAAAGACTATTAACACCGAACGCTAGAAGAAACCTCCAGAGATGACCAAGTACATAGCTGAGATAATTAAGGTGATATATAGGGTAAATCTGTTGGGGACTCCAGAGAAAAGAAGTAACTCTTCAGGGCCATAGAGTAAGAAGAAGAGTCAGAGCTGGAACACAGATACATCTATCATTATTGTTTAAGCATTTTTTTTTCTTTTACTATTCTGTGATGCCCAAGTATCACTATGATCTTGTAGTCACATCTGTGACAAACATCTTACAAAAGCCAACGAGATCTGAATTTATCAAAGACTAAATTCCTCTTTCAGAATCATCATCCAAGGAGATTCAGAAACTTAAAGCAGTGACATTAACAAGTTTAGTTAAAAAGTTAGAATTAGGTTACTATTTTATATGAAAAGAATTTAATAATCTTCAGATTACTCTGTGCATTTTTCCATGAAGTTTAAATGGAATTAATATGAAATATTTTTTTACCTATGACATTAAATGTAACTAGTCTGACATGGAGCATTAGAAAAAACAAACAGATTAATATCGTTTTACATAACTGACCGAAATCAGGATACACTGAATCTTTTAATAAACTTTAGGTATTTCATATAGTGTATAAAATCATATGTTTTATAGTTTTAAGATATTCTAAATCCTGTTACATATTCCTCCTTGAATGAAAAATTAGTCTTGATTAATAAATAAATATAAAAGGTCACATGTCCTAACAGGATTATTCTTCCCTATGAACATTAATATGAGGAAATGTCTATTCTCTAGCAATTGTGGATGCAAGCAAGAAGGTAGAAAGTGGAGCAACAGCTTCATTTTTGACAATGCCTTACACAACTTTATAAAGTAGTAAAAAAGAATATATATGCCTGTGTCCATGCTGCCTCTAGTTGTCATGTGAAATACTGAATGCTAACTTTAGCTGGATGGGCAACACTAAAACTTCCCTGTCAGTTAGCACTCATCACTTGTTAGTAAATCCATGACAGAGTAAAAGTCAAATGTGATTCAGAGGCCATCATCTTTAACTCAATTTTCCAGTTCCCTGAAAATTTTCCAAAATGTTCTCAAAAAATTTTTGATAATTCTATGGAAGCTAAATTGAAATCTTTGGAAAACTCAAAACATGCACATTTCCATAAAATTAATTCTGGTTTGGATACAGATGATACGTAAAAAAGAAACAAGAAAAATATAAAAACGTAAAATATTTAGAGGCAAGTAAAACATACCACCCCAAAATCTATTTCTTTAGCATATTGATCATTTTGAGCTATTATTTTTTTTAATGTTTTTAAAACTTATTTTGATATTGAGAGAATGAACAGGGGAGGGGCACAGAGAGAGACAGACAGACAGACAGACAGAGAATCCCAAGCAGGTCCTGTGAAGCCAGTGCAGAGCCTGACATGGGCTTGAACTGATGAACCATGAGATCATGACCTGAGCTGAAACCAACAGCCACATGCTTAACTGGCTGAGCCACCCAGGGGCCCCTGTGCTGGTTACTAAAAAAACAAAACAAAACAGCAAACATAAGAGAAGCTCAGGAAACTGAATAGAAGGTACCCTTTGGTAAGAGATATTCATAATTATAAGAGAAATCTCCATTTGTAAAGGTGTCTCCTACTCTGTAGCAGGAAGAGAAGGAAGACTAAATCTCTAGAAACTCTCATCCGTGGAAAAAGCAGGACTTAAATCGGCATAACAACTTTACCCTTGTTTACTCTGCTTTTCCTGGTAACCTCCCATCACCGGCCTCCTGGCCCCCACCATCGTCTTTCAGACGGAAATGGTACTGAAGGTAGTGGCTTGGCCCATGTCAGAGTTTTCCTGTGTAGAGGGGAGCCTGAGGAGTTCTTAAGACTCTCCTTGGTTTTCTCCTACTCTGTCTGTTATTAGGTCTTAGTCAAGAACCCAGAAAGGTAAAGGAAAAATGATTCTTTCACCCTTACAATTTCTGCTTTGGAATTATTTCATAACTCCCTTACTACTTTTAATCAACTGTTAAAAACTGGATAACAAAAACTGCAGAAGACTCATTGAAGTACTGGTTTAAGGGAAAAAAAGAGGTAAGATTCAAAGTAAAGGCTCTACTTCAGGAAATTCATGATCCTATGTTCTATATGATTCCATTGGAATAAAATGCATGGGGGTACCATTTTTCAAATAATTGACTGCTTGAATCCATTTTTTTGATTTCTTGTATAATATCTAACTGATCTAAGACTTTCTACTTCACAACAATCCAGGAGGTGTCCATCTGGGGTGATTTTACCCCAAATAAACATGTGGCAATGTCGGGAGCCATTTTGACTGCCACAGTTGGAGGGGAGGGCACTACTATCTTCTAGTGGGTGGAGGCCATGTATACTGTTAGCCACCCTACCATGCACCAGACCGCACCCTGGCACAAAGAATCATCTGGCCCAAACTACCAATAGTGCTACTGCTGAGAACTCTGCACTCTAACAACACAGAGCCTTATCAATAATTCAATTACATAAAACAGGATTTAGATGTTTACTCATTGCTTAAGGCTTTGCTAATATCTCTAAACAACAACAGTGATTCTAGGAATGATACATTTGCTTGTCATTTTCACACGCATTTTATCATTTGATTTTCAAAACAAACTTAGAAGTAGGCAAGGTATGAATAATTAGACCCATTCTGGGGTACAAAGCACTGAGGCTCATCAAGGTTAAACAGGACGTACAAAGTCCTTTGAAGATCAAACTAAACCACAGTTATCTTAATCCCAGTCAACGGTTCTTTTTAATATATACCACTAGATGACTGAATTGAAATAATTTAATAAATATTTTATAGGGTATCTGAAAAATTAATAGAATTCTACATTTAAAAAGCACAAGTTGAGGGGGGAATATTCTATTTCATTCTCTCTCTCTCTTTTTTTTTTGCAGGGAAAAGGAAATGGTCGGAAAAAGTCCTTTTCTATAGTCTTTGATATGTACATTGCTAATGCAGGAAGCTAATCGCTTTTAAACAAAAATATAGGATCATTTATCTGAATCTAGAAAAGTTGCCCTGTTTGTCAAAAACAAGGAAGAAACACTTTCTGCTCTGATATTTTCAACAAATTATTTTAAAACACAAAATCTATATCTATCTCTGAGCTTCAAAGTTGAAGTGCTGATCTGTACTCTTTGGGTTCTTATTATCATTTAGATAGAAATCCTAATTATTTTCTGATTCAAACCATGTAAAAGCTTCAGTTTTAAAAAGGTCCCTGAAAGTCTTTGCATAACTACACACCTTCCCCATAAGATATTTTAACAAGAGACTCTTCTCATGCTGAAATGAGGATCAAGGATATCAGCTTGGAGACCCTTCTCTCAAGTAATTTCAATGCAACAGTTACTATTATAAGGAAACAGAGTAAAAATGCCAAAGCAAGTCACAGAGGTTCTGAAGAGCTAATTAGCAAGACAACATCAAAACAGTACAAACTGGTGTGAGAAGAAGCTTCCATGATTCAATATACAGAGAAAAAAATAAAGTCAGATAAATGGCAGGAATTGGTATTATGATGGCCTAAAACACTGTATCTTTCTGCATGGAAGTAAACACCTGTAAAACATGTCTGGTATCCTAACTATATTAAACTTTAAAGCCCCGAATTCTGATTACCAGACCACTTTGGAGAGAAGAAGAAAGTAAAGGCCTGATCATCTTTTATCAATTTCCAGTCTGGACAGTTTGATTTTAGATTCTGCTCTTGACCATGACATAGTAGCCTCCTGGTTGTCCAACTTTTTGGCACTCTCCCTCCCGGTTGATTGGATTTGTTTAAGAACCATATTTGTGTTAACTGTGATTATTATTTGATTATGTAGTGTGACTTCAAGAGAGAATAAAACCAGATCCTATGGAATAATTCGGGTAATTATTCCAGGAAATAATTGCTCTGGTCCAGGAAAGGTTTCCAAGCACGTTCCCACGACCTACAGTGCTGACCGGCTGGGTATGAGGACAGGAAAGTGCAGGGTCAGGGGTCCTAATCCCAAAATGAAACATTCCTACAGTACCCACCACTAGAAATTTTTTGGGAGAGGAGAAACAAGATGTGAAATATACAGAACCAGAAAATGTGGAAAATACATCAAAATTTTACAGTTCATATATGAAAGAAATTTGATGAAAGTATTACCAAATTGAAAGATAATCCTAAAAATTTACTTCACATACCAATAAGTTGTAAAGGTCTGGGAAATATCCTATATTATCATTCATGCAAAACAAAGTTTGATATGCAGGCTACAGCAAAAACTTTGTCTAGAAAATGTTACAAAATTCTTGTCACATGATGAGGTGTTCAAAGAACAGACAGACAAAATTGTGAAAGAAAGAGATAACCAAAGTGGTCAAGAAGATAACACAACTACTATGCTTTCTTTTCTACATTTTCATGATGTTTATGGTATTTTGTCAGCTTTTCAATTCTGTAATATGCTGTGATTTTTCTCCTTCTAACCGAGTATTCATTTTTCACCTAGTTGTGTCTCCATTATTATGAGTTATTTTTCTTAAATAAGGCCCTCCAATTTTGGTCCCACAAAACCTAGATTTACCCTTGTAAATGCTAATCCCTACATGGAGAAAATTATTAGGGACAGTGGATATATTTGTCATTCAAGTTAAAGAAACTGAATATGGCATAGCTGTGACTCTCTGAGAAAAATTAAAAACCAAGAGGTTGAAAAGTGATGGTGAGATTTCCCATGCACAATGTTCTGCTGACTTCAAAGTAAACAGATAGAAAATTAAAATTATTTTCACAACAGCAAACAGACACAAATCAAGTAACTGTTCATATTCTGGCATAATGTGTAAAGATTTGTCAGTCACAAACACTACTGGTCTTCTGTAACCATCAAGGTCATGGATCTTATTTGTCATTAAGCAGCATTTTCTAAAGGGCAGGAACCACTTCAATGTACGTACTTATACGTGTCCATCAAAACTGTATCATAAAAATTCCATTAAAATTTCTTTGAAGTATTTTTATAGTCATTATTTTAGAATGGTTGATTTTACAATAATATTTTTCAATTTTCTCTTGCTTGCTATTTTTGTTGTTGTTGTTAAAAGGAGAATTTTCATGGGCAGTGAACTTGACAGGAACAGAAAAACAGATGTATCATGAGAAACACACCAAATTTCAGTCACAAAGGCACACACTGTGCAAAACCATATAGAAACACATCCTTCAGATGAATAAAGCTGCTTCACAACATTTCTTTGAACAGAAAATTGTAATTAACTTTGAAATCCATAATGTAAATTTGAACTATGTTTCTTTTAGAAATCATGTTCCAGTAAAGGAATTGGAATAAACTAAAATCTAATAAAAAGATCCATTTTAAAAATAATGTATTTAGTGACTCCATTTCACTCATGATCACGGGGTTAAAGGAAACTTAAGAGTTGCACTTTTAAAATATGTATATTTTGTCCTTTGCAATGTATTTAAGTACACAATAGATGTGAAGCCAACAAAAAATATTAAAGTATTTGGCCATGAAATTGAATACACATAAAAATGGTTTCTATGCTGTAACTCTAAGTTAAAAAGGCTTTGCTGCACATTGTGCAGACATTTATGCTAAAGTAAAGAGATTTAAAAACTAAAGAAAAGAAATGAAAGGTACTATTTGAATTCTGTATTTATTAAAAACACGGAATAAGAAGTGAAGTTTGGAGCACCTGGGTGGCTCAGTCGGTTAGGCATCCAACTTCGAGTCAGATCATGATCCAAGGTTAGTGAGTTCAGCCCTGTGTCAGGCTCTGTGCTGACAGCTCAGAGCCTGGAGCCTGCTTTGGATTCTGTGTCTCCCTCTCTCTCTGCTCCTCCCCCACTCAAGCTCAGTCTTTCTCGCTCTCAAAAACAAACATTAAAAGATAGTAAGGTCTGATGACAACTAAAAGAAAAAAGGGGCAATTATAAAGTATATGTTTTTTCTAAAACTCTACAATATTAATTATTAAATATAATATAATCTAGAATGTGCTTTCCAAAACACATTGCTTATGAAACTCCTAACTACATTTTGGCAGCAATTCATGGCATTTCTAGTTCCCATTTGATCCTATCTATAGTATTGACCCCAGCAAAGGAGAAAAAACATATCTCGATTCTAGAAATTGATTCATATACATACCTCTTCACTGTCAATGTAATCATGACTGTTTTGCTAATTCATCAACAGGAGATATGGAAACACTTTTAAAAAGCAGCATTAATATATGTCCTGATTGTGATTGGCAGTGTTAATTATAGGGGGTTTTTATCCTGTCAGCAGTTTCAAGACGATTATCTATAAGTTTCAATTCCAGGAATGCTCGGTATATATGCACACACATACATCCTGTGCCTAGGAGGCCAGAAGTCACAGACAAAGGAAAAGCATAGGAAGAAAAACAGAGGGCTGGGCATTCTCCTAGCTCATCTCAGATCATTGGTCTTCCAGCCCTTCTTCCCATAAGTAGCTATAGATTGATTCTTGGTTGAGCCATTTAACATGTTGGATGAATGAGCCACATGGTAAGTATTGTCTATTCAGTAGTCAAACTCACTAAGTATGCTTTAAAAAAATGAGAATCTAATTTTGCCATGCAAATTTTTAAGCTGACATTTTCCTCCATTAGTACTGCTATGCAAAATAACCCCAAATTTGGAAATAAGGCAAAATAAAAAGGAGGTAGCATGTTCGTTCAGTTATACACTGAGGGAATCTTTACAGGCTCACAAAAAGATTACTTAATTGTCTAGGAAAATATACCTATGTTTGACTTTACTATTTACAATAAACTACAGTCTCAGAATCTGTGAAGTTACATGCTAAACTTCTTTCCGAAATAAATGGTAACCCCAAAGATTAAGTTTCCATTGTCCTGCTGGACAATATTAATCGGTTTTGTGTTTGTTTCAGGATGTCATTCCTAAGGGACTATATAACTCATGTTCCTCAGATTGTCTTTCAAAGTAGCTTTGCCTTCCTACTGATTCTTTTATTGAACTAAAAAAACCTCTTTAATAGGAGTTTATTATGTATTTGTACATGCATGTTTTCAAATTTATTTTTTTGACCTTCAGATTTTTTGACCAGGCAGATTCATCTTCCAGAAATATTTAAGCAGAGGCACTCTTTTTCATTTTCATTTTTTTTTTATTCTGGGAGTGAATCTCAAGCAACTTAAAACTTAGCAATGAAACTACCTCTCTGTTTCTGCCTCTTAACCTAACTCTGTGATTTTGTTTTCTTTTCTGGTTCTTGGCCACATTATTGGTTTTGGTTCTGGCATCCACAGAGCAAATATGTTATTTCCTATTGGTAACACCAATGATAGGGAATCCTATGATTGACCATTTAATGATCTTGGGGTTCTATTCTCTGTTGGGTGAGTGACAACAGAAATTGTTTTGTTAGTCTCTGACATTGTTTGTGCAAGAACACATTACATGCCCATGGAGAAGAAAACACGAATTGTAGCTTTCAACCAATGAATTTCATGTTTATTTACTCTTGACCCAAGGCTGAGATTGAAGACTTAAAGCTAAAAAGTGTCTGTATGTCTCTGCAAGGGACTTTTAAATTTAAACTGCTTCTCTATATCCAGTGTGTCCTCATAAGTTATATGATAATGTCAAAGTTAAATGAGTTGTGTTAGGATTGTTCACTTCAAAAGTCCCACATTCCAAGAAAATAAATGGAACTTCTGAAATTTAGATGACCTAGTATTTAAGGAAAAAAAATTATAATTCTTATGGAATTTGCTAGCTTAGGGCATCTTAAATAAGAATATAAATATAAATAAATATAAATGCATAATTTTGTTTGAAAAAACTACTTAATCTTTCTCTGATTTTATTGATGGTTAGGTATAATCCAAGCTCATGCTTTTTTATAAAATTTAGTTTTGTGTCTTCATGAAAAGATGAGTTAATATGAACTTCCTAAACTTCTTACAAAAATTTACTGCTAACATTTCTCTAACATTATATCCAAGATAGTGACAAATGTAAAATTATGTGTCTAATCAAATAGTTACATTCTGCAGTTTGCAGTTAACCTAAATATAATTGCATTCACAAATAATCTTCAGATAGGTGAATTTTTAAGTAAGATAGGATATTAATAAACTGATTACCAGTTTATCAAAATTTTAGTGTTGCTATATCTTTGGACCATTATATTTTAAGTACTCATTTTTCCCACTTAAAAAAAAGGGTAAAGTGTAGGAGGGTGACCGTAGGTACCTGTGATGGCATGTATGAGATCTTCAAATCCACTAAAATGATTGTAAATGACATACACATCTTAAATATCTACCTTAGCTCTGTGAAACAGAAATTACTTGATCTGGTTACATTATAGTTAATATGGGTGATTGAGACTTTAAATGAGCAATTGTGGCAGGAAATTCAACTGTGCAAGCAAGTTATAGAATATGGTCTTTGCTTATATTAAGGGGAAATTAAGAAAAAAAAGTAAAGTAGTTTTCAAAGTGAAGTGTCTAGTTCCTTAATATGAAAAAGCATATGAAAGATGAAAGTTGCGTGTGCAATAAGTTGTATAAGAGTTGAGGAAAGAAATGCTATTTGAGTTGGTTTAATAATATCAGCAAACAACAAACTTGACAAAGTTAATAAAATATGTTAAGTACTGATGTTGATAGACTTACATATAAAATAATATTTAACAAAATGGAATCTGGGAATCCTTTTCTACCATATTTCATACTAATGCAAAATTAGATATATTTTTAATCTCTGCTAGAATGACATAGAGCATTTAGTCTGTTCTGAGCAAAGGTTAAAAAAAGGTTACTTTTTACCTTCTGTGTAATAAATCTAGATAGCAGGGATCTTGCTCACCAGAATAAATTTCTATGCTTTCAGCTGTCTTTGGCATGCCCTTGATTCTAAAAGATCTATGGTTTCATATAATTATGTTACTTCTAAGTTTTAGAAATTCATTGTCATTTTGATCAACAGGTAGCCAAGCTATTGTTTTAAGTGCACCTTGATCCTATCTGATTACCAAAATCCTCTCTGATACCCTTTTGATTGTATTTTTATAAGATCAGATCCTAACATTTTTGGGGGGAAAGATCATATTCAGAGAATCCCAACATAGCCCCAAATATGCAAGTTTTACTCTTAACAGAAATAAATAATAAATAATAAAATGTAAAAGACAGGAAAAGTCAGGAAGCTTAACAGTTAAGATGATTCAGTAAGTTGAAGAAGGCAGCCAAGAAAACCAATGTTTGACCTACCCCTTGTTTTGTGTCCAAGAGGTAGCCTAGAAAGATGCATCATGCTAAGATTTGGGGCATATGATGGCTATGCCTCTTTCAAAAGTCATATATGAAAAGTTGTCCTACCAAATGCTATGCAAACTTTACTTTGAAAGGCCACCGACAGATCTCTAAAATTCCATCTGAATATCCAAAATGTTTTTCTAGAGATCAGGGCTTTAATACACGACAAAGCTAAGAGAAAAAAAAACCCACAAAAAAAGCTACCTAAAAAAACATATCATCTTAGTGTAATCTGCTGGTCTAAGGAGAAGTCTCCAGTTAAGGTTTCACTAGCACATAAGGAAACTTTATTTCCAGTTCACTAATGAACTATCAGAAATGTTACTCAAATCAGTTGTGAACTGTGATGAATTGCTGGCATCAGAAGGTGAAGAAGATTATTGGCAAATTCAAGATAGATAAAAGGACCTTCCACTCTCTTTCTAAAATTGTTTTAAGAATGGTCTATCACCCATAGGAAAAATAAAACAAACTATGCATTTATCAGAACCCTTTATATCATATTTTCATAAAGATCCTATATTCAGAAAATTCCCTGCATTCGAACATCTTTAAAAACTATCTGGAGCTGGATTTATTGAATCATTACTATGATTAGGCTTTTCTAAATAATCAGATAAGTGTATAATAATTTATTTTATCTGCCCATATCAGATAGTTGTTAAGTTTGTATGGTAAGAGAAGATTTGGCTTTAAGTAGATCATTTTATTGTCTATTCTTTAGCAGTAACTGGCAACTGCTGACAGATTACTGAATTGTTTCATAAAACAAAGTTCACATAATCCTAACATCTGTTTTGGTTGCATTTTCTTCATATTTCTAAGAACAAAATTAGAAAAGGCACATGCCATTTGTGTTAGTATCAATTCTTCCTCTCAAATACAAATCTGCAGTAAATAAACAATGGATAGAAGGTTCTAAAATAATATAAAGATGACATTAAAATGTCACATACATTTTCAAAAAATAGTGTACAAAAGCAATTAAACTAACTCAGCACCCAATAACCATCCTAAGATTGGTCAACAATATTTGACTACCTCAGACCAGTGATCAAAGTTGAGTCACAGCTTTAACTTAACTCACCTTATAATAGTGGTCATAATTCCATTCTAAAATTTATAATTTCTCTACCTTTTATAAAGATATTATTATGGTTGCTGATGAAGGAGTCATTAAGTTCAAACAACCCTGCCCTTTACAGGTTGTTTTTTGCCAATAAGCAGAAGCTCATCTATCAAAGACAAAAATGTATTCAACCCTTTTGGAAAGTATCTGATGCATTTTATCTGAGCGTTAAATCTTTCCATTTTATCAGAAATTGATTATTAAGGACAATCTTCTGGTTATATTTGTTATATTATGGATTCAATGAAATAGATCAGTTCTTCTCCCTGTGACCACATGGGGCTGTGTACAGTCAAACTTTTCCATAAAACATAGAAAGCCTATGATAGAAAACATTATTAATTCAATGCCCTACAAACTGAATTCTGGTACAATTATAATTGACTTCTAAACTCAGATACAGAAGGATTTGCCTACATTATGAAGAACCCAAGAAAGCAGAATCCATACTATTCTAACATGCTCACATTGTATTTCCCACATCAGTATGAAGTTATGCTCCTAAAAGCAACCCTTTTAAGCCAACACAGAAGAGATTTCCTTCTCAAAAAATGGTGGTGGTAGGACTGGTAACAGAAAAAAGCAACAGAAATACATTGTATGGGTTTATAGGTGCAATAGTAATAACTATTCAGTCTTATTATCTGATGGATTCCTGAAGACTATAGCTTTCGCTTTTGTTAATACCTTAGGAGCATGAGAGAGTGGGTTGAATCAAAGCTTTTAAATGTGAAAAACGATATAACAACAAGTATTCCTTTTATGTTGTCTTCCTCATTATTTTCAAAACTCTGATGCATAACACATGTGCCATGGATTTTGACCTATTATGTTATATATCAACCTCACCTTGCTCAAGATTAAAATGATTTAATAAACATGGCAATGATTTTTGAAATTCAATGATAATTTATTATTTGTACAAATACACAGGAGAGATTGTGAGAGTTGACCATCATAAACTGGAATTTACTCCACTTGAACTTCATAGATGAATACCAACAGTAACATCTGTATAACTCATTCATTCATTCAACAAATGTAAGACAACTACTAGTTGCCACATTTTACTATTTGTTCTGAGCCCATTAGAGTTAATTACAATGTATTAGTCCAGTTTTTCCTTTACTTTAATTGTTACAGTTCAACTTTCCGAATGGAAATTATCCTCTTTGTTTTCATGTATGAAGAATGAAATTCAGAAAAGGTAAGCTGCCTCTGAAGTTGACTTCAAGCTGTCTTCTGAAGTTGTCTTTATATCAGACGGAGTTCGAGAGTGCTGGGAGGGGACAACATTCGTTTGTTCATTCACAATATGAAGTAAACTCTCGCAATGATCTACCCATTATGCTAAACTGTGGGGCCAAAACACATCCTCAGTCCCTGACCTCACGGAGCTTGGAGTCCCCTTGGAATAGCATGGTTGAATTAAGGAATTAGTAGAAGAGGAGAGCTTTCATGATGGTAGGTGAGTGATAAGCCAAGTAAGAAAAGATAAAATGAAGATGCACCAGACAGATGGGTAATTGATAAAGCAAGATCTCATAGGAGGCAGGAAAAGCAAGAGCAAATGGTATTATGGTTAAGAAGAATTCTGAATTTTTTAACTATATTAGGATCCAAATATCATACATGTAATACATCAACAGGCAACATAAGTCCTTTGTTCTCAAAGGTAATTAAAAGATTGTGAAATGTGGATTAGTGTGAGCCTAACTGAGCTTAGATTTTATAAAATTATATTGTTTCAGTATGATAAAAGTACTTGATTAATTCAATAGCACTGACACATGATTCAGAGATAATAAAAATTAATTTTCTAGAGTTGCACTCTCCAGTATGGTAGCCATATGTGGCTATTTAAATTTTAATTAAATATAATTAAATATTCCATTCTTCAATAGCATGAGGGCACACTTCAAGTGTTAGACAGCCAAGTGTGACTAAAGGCAATCAAATCTGGGTAGGGCAGATTTTTAAAATATCACGGTAAATTCTAAAGGAGGATACACACGAAGAGAACCCAAAGATACTGATGTGTAGAGGCATTTATAGCAGTGGAAATCTAAATAAAACTTCATTTGTTGACATCTCAGATAAAGGGTTAGTATCCAAAATCTATAAAGAACTTACAAACTCAACACCCAAAACACAACCCAGTGAAGAAATGGGCAAAAGACATGAAGAGACACTTCCTCAAAGAAAACATCCAGATGGCAAACAGACACATGAAAAAAATGAGCAACATCACTCATTATCAGGGAAATACAAGTCAGATCTATGAGATATCACTTCACACCTGTCTGAATGGCTAACATTAACAACTAAGGCAACAACAGATGTTGGTAAGGATGCAGAGAAAGGGGATCTCCTTTGCACTGCTGGTGGGAATGCCCACCTGGTGCAGCCGCTCTGGAAAGCGGTATGGCGGTTCCTCAAAAGATTAAAAATAGAACTACCCTACAACCCAGCAATTGTATCACCAGGTATTTATTCAAGGGATACAGGTGTGCTGTTTCAGAGGGGCACATGCACCCCAATGTTTACAGCAACGCTATCAACAATAGCCAAAGTATGGAAAGAGCCTAAATGTCCATGGACAGATGAATGGATAAAGATGTGGTATGTATATACAATGGAGTATTACTAAGCCATCAAAAAGAATGAAATCTTGCCATTTGCAACTATGTGGATGGAACTGGAGGGTATTATGCTAAGTGAAATTAGTCAGTCAGAGAAAGACAAATATCATCTTACATTCATATGAGGAATTTAAGATATAAAACAGAACAGTACAGAATATAGACAAGGGAAGCAAAAATAATATACAAACAGGGAGAGGGCAACACTTAAAAGACTCTTAAATATAGAGAACAAACACAAGGTACTGGAGGGGTTGTGGGAGGGGGGTTGGTTTAAATGGGTAAGGGGCATTAAGGAATCTACTCCTGAAATCATTGTTGTACCATATGCTAACTTGGATGTAAATTACACCACAAATAAAAGGTTTTTGTTTTTTTTTTTTACCTTTAAAAAAACAAACTTCATTTGTTTGGCATGACTAACAGATCTAACTTTAAAAACAGTGAAAACTGTCTCTTCACCTAAAATTGTTATTCTGGCACTGACAAAGCATATATGGAGAAAGAATGTAGGGCAGAACACCACTTGAAAAGATTTCAGAACTGGCACTTAGGTCAGAAAACAGTATCAGATTAAATCAGGTTAAAGTGGAAATATGTAAAATACTCAAGAGACTTCTGGATCGTTTAGTTGATACTGGTAATGCTATAATGGACCCTGTTTGGATCTGTTTTTCTATAGCCTAAAGATGTTGGAACTAGCAGGTAACACAGAAAAAAGCACTGGTGTTAACTTTAAATATTCTAAATTTGTTTTCTTTCTATTTTCTAACAGTATACAACTTCTGTAATTTAGATAAAGCCAAAAAGTTATAAAGGGGGTTAATAGAGTAATTCGGAGAGAGTGAAAAAGAGAGGCGAGAGAAGATGCCTGAGTACTAGAAATAAAAAAAAAAATGAAATTGCAATTAAAATCACAAATTCATGCCTCATACAGGAGAAGGCAATAAACTATGTGCTAAAGACAAAACATTAGTTCTAGTACATTAGAAAAGGATTCCCCAGATTGGCCGGCCTTAAATTATGTGGCAAAGAACCAGACTATTTGTTTCTACTAGCAATAAATTAGCTAGTCACATAAGGATTAATTGCAAAACTGACCCTTGAAACAGTGCCCAGTAGCCCAATTTTGAACAGTAACTCAAATTTGGTCTTCTACCAAGGAATTTTTAGCAAAAAGAATCTGAATGGTTTAATTCATAGGAGGGAGATAACTGGTGTGAAGCTTCCTTTTACAAATTTTTCCAGCTACCTAGCAATGCTCCAAAGTGTATATGTTATGTGTTTCTCCCAAAGGTGCGGCCCCTTTGGGGAATATAAGAAGACTGTGCATTTTGTATCCAAGTATTCCAGGGGATATCAGGTTCCATAATACATTCGGATTTTCATTACTCATGGGTTCAAGAGCTTGATGAGAAGGTGTTGATTATATAAACAGTATAACAGAGATTTTAATCCTCAGCCATTTTTTTCATTCTGACTTCAGCCTTCATATTAATTTTTAGCAGTTACCTAAATCTTTATTCCCTAATGATCAATAATCCAAGGAAATGTGTGCTCTCCATAAGAGTGACATCATTTTGGAGAGTACATCACCATCTATTTTTTATATATGCAAAATTATACCTAACATACACAGTGAAATAATTTAACTCCAAACACGTGCAAGGCTTTGTTTGCTATTGAAACCAGAAAAATGGATGTTTAAGGAGTGTATTTTTCTGGCAATGTAACGAATAATGTTTTCAAGTTTTCTACATCTTTTCATGCTGAGTTCCTATATAAGAAAATAAGAAAGAAAGTAAATTCAGTGACAGGCTTGGGACAAAGAGAATAAAAGAACAGTTATAATTCCACGCCTTCACATTGTTTTTAATGCACTAATGGGCAATTTATAATCAAAGTGAAACTATATAAGGTAAAGGTCCCTTTCACTAGCCAATTACACCTTCACTTTGAAAATCGTCCTAAGGAGAAAAGTCAACTTTTTAAAAAAATGCAGTTAAGAGATGAAGAGATACTTACCTCCCAAATGCTCAAGATAATTGAGCATTAGTTAAAAAGAAGGCTTTCTGGTATTTTCTTTCAGCTGACATTACCTTCTTTGAGCTAAAAGAGTGGAGATAAACTGTTTCCTCTACGTTGAAACCAAATGGTCACTGTTCTCTATTATCCAAATGTCAGAATCTGACTAAAGCCGTACAGCTTCCTATTCTTTTACCAGGCAATAAGGATGATTTTGTTTCGAGCCATCTTAGATTTCAGTGGATAGGTGAAACTGGAAATATCAAAGCATAATTAATTACTTGTTAGTATACCCCAAATAGTTTTAAATCTGCCTGTTCTCCTTACTCATCTTCTCTCTCCAATTAGCACTCAGAAGCAAGTGTTGTGTGGGGAAAAAAGTAAATAAATAACCAAAAAGGTAACATAAAAGACAGATATGAACTTTTCTGGGAAAAGGAATGCACAAAGCTAACTATTTACTAAAATTAGCAACACCTGCAAAGCTGGACAATTAAAGTGACAGTGTTTGCTATACTAATCACTTTTATAGAACTATAAGCCTAATGCATACCTCTTTATATTAGAAAATAGACTATAATGAATAACTAAAGTGTACTGAATGCTTAACCTCACCAGACACTCACTAGAGTGAGTTTTATACCTACTCTCTCAATCTTCACAACACTCTTAGAGAGGATTGAGCATTCACACAGCCAGAAAGTAAGTGTCAGGATTACAACCAAGAACGTCCAACAAATTATAAAAGCAAAGCTGATTTTCATTTTTAAGTGATAATAAAGATTAAAACATTTGACCTCACTTCAGTATTCCTATAATACACTAATATGATAACTTCAACTTCATTATGTATCCAGCTAATATCCTTAGAATGGGTGCTAAAGTCCTACAGGGACAAATGACAAAAAAACAAATTTCAAAAGTAACCCAGTGGATAAACAGTGGTATAGCTAATCAGTGGATCTTTAACCACTAAACACCTTAATCCTTATAAAAGTCATCTAGAGTTTTCATATCCTACTCAATTGTAGAATATATACATGCAGTATATAAAGGTGATCTACTCAGTTCTTTATTTAAGGTTCTTGGAGAAGCTATTTCAAAACAGTATTTGAATGAAATTAGAATAGAATCATTTAAGAGAGAGCAGTTATATATAATGAACACAAATCAACATACAGAATGGTGCCAGTTAGTCTTATGTGAATAACTAGAATTAAGAACAGTATCTATGGAGGTACCATGTCAAACAATGGAGAAATCTGTGCTATGTATGGGGTACGAAGGAGACAATTAAGAACAAGTTGGGGCAGTAAAACAGGGAATTAAAAATAAAGGAAAAGATATGAACAACGGGCATAAAGAAGACATGTTAGCTGACTGACTCTAAGGTAGGAATGAGCATGAAATACACAACTCAAGTTTCTAGCAGGGAAAGTGCAGAAATGGTGTACATAGTGCGTATAGCTACAGAGGTCAGGTGAGCAACTTGTGAAATCTAAGAGTAGACTTTCAAACACCTGTGCAAAGTTTTATTGTGGCTTTAAACGAACTAATTCTCTGAGTAGAATTTTAAAATAACCATTACATATATAATATGTAGACTGAAAGTCATACACATGTACATTTGCACTGTTAAAATTGCCCCCCCCCATTTTTTATACTAATTAAAAAGCATGATCTAAAATATTGGTGAAGAAGAAAGAGATGTCCTTATCCATTAACTAAAATGGAAGACAGTAAGTGCCCTTACCAGACAGATGATTTCCACATCCGCACGCAGTAAACATCTATAACTACCTCTCCTGAATAAGAATACAGAACTTAACTGCAGAAAGATTCCATGCCCATTTTGCACCCTTTTCATGTGAGCGAGGGTAGAATCAACCATAAAGTGTTTTTACCGCATAAAATCTGTATTACATTACAGAAAGTCTTTGGTGTATTTATTTTTCTGCAAACAATACCCAATGTTGACCAAGGCAATAGCAACTAAGAGGTCAGTGCCAAATAGTGACCTGATAAGACTCATTACCCACATCTGGTAGACCAGCATGAAGAAAGCACAGTTCCTCAGCATGCACAAAACACAAAGCAAACAAAAATGAAACATCTAAAATAGCAACTGCCAGGGCAATATAAAGATTTTTCATGTCCAGGAGATCTGTGAAAAATTAAATCAGCATCGACACTTACGTGAACATTCAAATCTGTGAGGGCAAAGGGTAAAGAGAGAATAAGGAGAAGCTGAGATGATGACTCATATGGTTCTTATATTTTCCCTCTAATCTGGCGAACTTAATGAAAAAAAGTATCCTCCTGCTATTAGTTCCTTAGGCTTTCTCTTTTCAATAAACTTCATAATCTGACTGACCATGTTCTGTCATTAATTATTCCTTGACAAGCTGACATCATATCATCATAACATTCTATCATGAATAATGTAGTGATGATGCTTATTTCACCTGACTTTGTTTTTTTAGATATTTTCTAAAGATCATGACATATATCACCAAGTGTTAACTCTATGTTTGGCACTGTGCTGCAGATTTCAGGGAACATTAAGAGGAATTAAAGACAAAATCTAGCCATGGGAGAACAGGGTAGTCTGGGAAACATTAGGTATGAAATAGGGAGTTGGTATAGAAAGAGCATTTAACTAGTATGAGGAAGCAAGCTAGTTGTGTGGTCCTCATGAGTGAGGCAGAGAACTGGAGTGACCAAGCTTATCTAACTTGGATATATGTGCACATCAATGTGAAAACATGAGTGATATCAAGATAATGATAGTAACCCCATTAAAAATATAACTCACTTATTAAGCACGCCAACTACGCTAAGGGATCTGCAATTTATTTTCATATTGAAACAAACAGGTGCCTGAATAACTTATGGTTTATTAATTTAATAAATTAATAGAAGATAATGACTAGAATGAATGATATAGGTGCCCAAGAAATTCAGAGAAGGAAAAGATGACATGTATTGAAATAATTAGAGAAGGATTTTTTTTAAAGTACGCTCCAGACCCACCAATGTGCAGCTTGAACTCACAATCCTGAGATCAAAAATTTCATGCTTTATAGACTGAACCAGCCACGTGCCCCTAAAAGGCTTCTTAGAAACACTGGGCTGACCACTTTCTAATTCACTGACATTATTAAACATCCAAAGTAGTCTTGTAACCACAGATGTATTAAGCAGGACCACCCAACTGACCAGCCAGTTCAAGAAGCTTGTTGATTGTATGCTCCTCGCTGAATCCATTAGCTATAATAGTAAATTTTCAGGAAAACTTCCAGCTCCAGATACTTCTCAGAAAGAAAAACAACAAAATAAAAACAACAAATAATGTTCAGAGAAAAGTGTTACTGCAGTAAGGAACAATCAGATACATTTCTATGCAGAGGTCAATGGATTAGTAGAAAGGAAGGCTGTAAAGGAAAAACTGATGAAAACTTCCGGAGAGGCTGGATCAAGGGATTAGAGCAGGTAGGCAGGCCTCTTCTTATCAGGAATGAGATTAAGCTGAAGCACTGTGAGTAAAACCTTAGACATTATTTACGAAGAAGAGTGAGAGGGTTTAGGATCATTGAGAAAGGCAGAGAAAATGAAGACCCTCCTTTGTGAGGAGTATCATAGGCAGTCAAATAAAAGACCAACAAAAAGATTGCCAAACATAAATGGATTCTCAGCAGGAGATCATGAAGATCTCCACTGATGCAAAGACGAGTTCTGGAAAGACTGAGGAAATCAAACAGGTCAAAGAAAAAATGGGAGGTTGTGGTGGAAGATGGGGGTTTCTGAGTTCTTGGTCTAAAGGGAATGTTGCTGTTTAGTTATAATGGAATCTGAGGTACGGCACGTCTGTGGAAAGCTAAAGAGAAAGCGCAAAGGTCACTGAACTGAAGAGGTTGAGAAATTCTGAGGAAAAAGTAATGAAAAGTCACCAAGTGTACAACGTAATCTTCAGATTAGATAATCAGACCCTGTAAATATATATGTGTACCATGATTTTCTTTTGAAAAGAGCTACAATTGGTCCGGCATTTCCAAAACAAGTCTATATGATCTAGGAGGACATGGAATCGAAATTGTGTCGCATTTTCTGAAAGACCCAACATTTTATACTGGAGCAACACTGGTGAATGCTGGGAAAGGAGAGAAAATTCTGGCTTCATAAAACTTTGAGCAGCTTGTTGACAGCTCAAAATAGAAGATTCATAGTCTTCAGCTGTGAGGTTATCTGCTAGGTCATCCAACACACTTTATAAGTGTACCTTCCACACACCTCTTCTCCTCCACATGAACAGAGGTCAGTGGAAAATAAGTCCCAATTATGGAACGTTGCCAATTATTAAAACCTATCTGTAATGCTATATATGAAGCATGTATATGTGAATGTTCTAATTCTGAACATAACCAAATTAAGGGCCCTACTACCTGTCTAACCTGCTTTTTTTTCCTTGAAAGCCGTTTCCCAAAAGATAGTGAATGAGTTAAAATTAGATATTTTAAGTGTTCAAACTGTCAAGAGGGTATGACAGTTATACAATTAGGTTAAAACACCTAATTTTTCCTGCAAATTATGCACCTACTTTTTTTTCTTAAATATCAAATGGAGTTACATTCTTTTGCCAATTTAAAAGCAATTTTCAGGGCACCTGGGGGGCTCAGTCAGTTGAGTGCTGACTCTTGATTTTGGCTCAGGTCCTGATCCCAGGGTTGTGGGATCAAGCCCTGCATCAGATTCTGTGCTGACAGAGCAAGCCTGCAAGAGATTCCCTCTGCCCCTCCCCCCACTTGTGCCTCTATCTCAAAATAAATAAACTTAAAAAAAAAAAAAAAGATTCTGGGGCACCTGGGTGGCTCAGTCATTTAAGCGTCTGACTTTGGTTCAGGTCCTGATCTCACAGTTTATAGCTTTGAGCCCTGCATGGGGCTCTGTGCTGACAGTGAGGAGCTCACTTTGGGTCCTCAGTCTCCCTCTCTCTGCCCATCCCCTGCTTGTACACTCTCTCCCTTTCTCTCTCTCTCTCTCTCTCTCTCTCTCTTTCAAGAGTAAATAAACATTAAAGAATTATCTCTCTCCCCCTCTGCCCTTCTCCCTCTCTTGTGTGCACTCTCTCTCTAATAACAAAATAAAAATAAAATTAATTTTCACTTTAAATTTCCCCTGAACATGGTATCTTATCTTAGTCTGCTCAAGACGCCACAAAATAGACTGCATGGGTTTAAAAAGAACTTATCTTCTTACAGTTCTGAAGGCTACATGTCCAAAATCAAACTCCCAGCTGAGTTCAGTTTCTGGTGAGGTCTCTTTTCCCGGGCTTGTAGACAGCAGCCTTTTGTTACGTGCAAATGGACCTGTCTTTTATATGCACCTCCACAGACAGCAAGCTCTCTGGTCTCTATTCTTCTTAAGGCACTAATCTCATTAGACCAGGGCCTCACCCTCATGACCACATCTAACCCAAATTACCTCTCCAAAACCCCGTCTCCAAATACCACCAGACCAGAAGTTAGAACTCCAACATATGAATTTCAGAGTGACTCAAGCATGGCATTCAGCCCATAATATAGGTCAATAGATTTCTAATGATGAAAATATTTCCTACCTATGCTTATTATCATGTAAGGGGATAAAAGGTAATGCCTCAAAACTCAATCCCTTTCTTGTTTTTTTATTTCCTTTCATTTTGAAGACCAAGGAACAAGTAAATCAACAACAATGGTTTTAGAATGTGTTAAAGACCATAGTGCTAACTGTCTTGGGTCAGGTCTGAAGGAGAGAGATATGGAGAAATAAGCTGTATTATATATTCCTTTCTTTTTCAATGCTTAGTTCTAATAATCATTTAGGCAAAATAGAAATACTCCTTTTAAAGTTGGAAATACACTAGGAACTTCCCCTACTGTCTCCCATAAAATGAATGCTTTTAGGTGTTAGAAGGTAAAAAAAAAAAAAGTTAAGAAAATCTAGGGTAAAAAGTTATTCACACATTAGAGCCAAGACTTCTGATACACATGCTTTGGATGTTAAGTAAGGTTAGTAATTCAGCTCAGTTTAATTCTTAATTGTTACTAAACATTTGCATAGTATTACAATCTGGGTCATATTTCAACCCCAAAAGTCCCACATCTCATTTTACGAGTGAGGATTACATTGCCCACTATTACACAAATAGATTTAGTCAAGACTTCTACCATTTCACATAACAGAATTTCTTAAAATTGAATTCTAGAAGAATAAAATTAGATGATTCTTATTCAAAAAATGGTATTATTGAGCCAACCAAAGTAAAGCACTAAGGTATCTGCTGAAATCACTTGATCGCATATAGGGACAGGACACAGGCACGTTTATGTAATACAATTCATCTGATCCTGAACTTTTAAGACACGTTTTAAAAATTATCCTAGGTTACAAAAACAGCATTCCACAGTATTGTAAAGTATCACTGACATAATTTCAAATAACTTCTCACTTTTACCAATACGTGTTTGTGTGTGTTCATATTTTATGTTCTTGCTTTCAGGTCTGCTTGCATTTGACTGGCTAATCTGCCAACCTCATCATAAGCATAATCCAAATAGATAATTCACAGGAGTAGAACCTGCATCCTACTGTAACGTTTAGGAGTTAAGTGAGTGCTGCCCAAATATAATTGCGAGTTCCTTTCCCTCACATTAGTGAGAAAGAGATGTCTTTTTAATGATTTCATCGTTTAAAAAATATTAACACAAATCTGAAGGTCAGAATTTTATATTGAGAGGCACTTTTCTTTATAGTCTATGAAAATTAAAGTTATAAATTGCCTTTGGAGAAAAGTCAATTTGTTTTGACACATTAGCAAAAATTTCCACATCACATCGCATCTCATGAATAAAACGTGGTTACAGAGCAACAGAGGGAGCTCACAGCATATTTGATTCTCTTCCTCTCTCCTCCTTCTCACTCAATAAATGATGGGGGGTTTAAACTTTCTATTAGATGACTCCTTAAAAGAAAGAAAAACTTATTTTAAAGGAAAGAGAAAAAGCCTGATTTAATTTAAACAACGTGGAAGGTAACTTCATGATCTTTTACTCATAAGTCATCACACGTATTTTTTCTTTTTAAAGAGACTTACCCATGAAATGTCTTTGGAAAACGTTCACAGTTATGATTCATTTTGCTTACTATATTGTGTTAAATAAAATGTGTTCTTAGAATTAGATATGTAAATGTTTGAGAATGGGAATCAAGTCTTGTTAAACACAGCAGTCAAAATTTCAAAATCAACTTTCGCCTACAGAGGGCTATACAAAAACCCCATTAACAATCTCAAAACCTCAAGAAAGCTAATGAGAAACTCATTTATATATAAAAAGCCATCTGAGAATAAAGACTTCTGCCACACAACTCTTAACTGAATCTAAGTAGGTCAAACCATGCGAAATGTACTTAAAACCCATATTTATTTATTATAAAAATCTTTCCTCTGATCTCCATGTTATGGGACTCCAAACTAGCTCTCCTACTAAACAGACACATCTTAAGCCTTCACAAATATTTTTTTTAACATAGGAGAAAAATATATGTAAGATGAAGATATAATCCCGAAAACTATACTGTTTTAAATTTTTCTTTATTATTTGTTTAAACAAAAGGTCCAGGCTTTGTTGAAACCTGAAGCAGTAGGTAACTGAGCTGAACGGACTTCAAGGAACTTAAAAACCGGACAATCATCCTTGCTTCTAATTTGCTCCTGGTTTAATCTTAGTCACATTTTACAAAGCTAACACTTATCCTCCAGTGTTCTACTAATTGCTTGGTGCTATGCTGACTACTGGGAATGAACCACAAGATACATCACTGTAAACTGCAGGGAGTGCTTCAGTGAGCAGGAGGTTAAAAACTCCCCATCAGCAGAAAGAGAGAATTCTTTACTTAACTCAGTGGTACAAATTATTTCCAGGTGGTGATAATTATCACTTGCGGTGTTTGATATTCCGGACTTTGCATCTAAATTTATACTTGACAAGTTAAACTTTTCATCGTGTGCATTTTCCCATAATCTCTCAAAGGCCAAAGACAAGGATAGACGGATTAGTGATGGGTGAAACCAATTCCACCCAAAATGGCAACACTTAATTACAAGTCTTGTTGTTTATAATTAACTGTGTAAATCACTAACTTGAAAGTTTCTTTTCAAAGTGTTTAAAACCAACTCTTTTCCCAGGGGGATTTAATACTGTATATTATTACATAGGTACGTATTATTTTGTTTGTTCTATGAGCAAGATGTTCAAATGACACATTTTACAAACTGTCTTGCACAAAACAATTAGGAAAATGTTCATGGTTGCATTAATATGGTTGTTTTGTACTTTACAGAATTTTAGGCCATTATTTGCCACATAATAAAAATGAAAGTCATAAGGAAGACAATGTAATTACCTAAGAGACCATGAAGAAGTAGTGTTTAAGAGTGGAAAGTGAGTTCCAAATTATACAAAATTCTAAAAAACAAAAAAGTAAAGTTTCCAAATATTTCTTCTGAGATGCATTCATTTATCTGTGTGAAATACTTAAAACCAGAAAACATTTACTGAGAACATGCATATCTGTGCCAGATACCATATTCTAATTTAATCATTTCTATGTCTAAGTACTCAAAAAATGCTGAAAGGCAGGAATAATAACTCCTACTTTGCAGATAACTAATCTGAGATTTAGAAAATGTAAGTAACCTATTCATGGCCACTGGGCTAGTAGGAGGTGCTAGATCACAGTTCAGATCCAGTTCCTCTAAATTCAAGCTTTTTGTTTTTTCAACCAACACTGACAACACAACATTAAAAAAAAAAAAAAGGAAATTATTCGCTTGCCATGAATATTTGCAGCAAATGAAACCACAAGGAAAATACAGCAGAGAGATGTCTAGAACACAGCATCATAGGCTCATTGGCAAAGTATGAAGAACTCCAAGGAAAAGTGTAGGTTCAGGATCAATCTAACCCTAATTTCCAATCTAAGGCTCCAAGAGATCTCTGGACTCAAATGCAGTCTCTAGATTCAATTGACCAACAGTTGCCACCACCTCCAAATCCCTATGTCTGATTCCATCCTCTCCCAGTTTCTCATTTTACTGGGTAATTCACTCCATCTCAACCACCCATCATCTAGCATCTAAAAGCCTGCTCCCCGGAATCATGTTTCTCTCACTCTTCGTAGTGTGTGCAGATTATGTTTCTCTGAAATGATGGTTGAGTACAGTTTGGCATGAGAACCCTCCAACCACCACACGCCACCTCCTGACTGTGGTGTGTCTGCTCTAGTCTTCAGACCACTAATATGTCTTCATCCCTCCGAGTTTAGAATTTATAATCCCACTGCACTTCTCTCGGGTTATGAGCGCCATTATGGAGGAAATACTAATGTCTTTAAGTTTTTGTGCAAATTGGCAAAACCGCATAATGGACACCCTCATAATCAATACCAATATTCCAAAATACACAAACATTAGAGGCAAAGCAGAATTCTAGTGGATTATTAGGAAAGTAATAAGTATAATAAATATTAGTAAATACTAAGGGATATAATGCATCAGTAATGTTATAAAACTAGTAAACTCAGACAACTCATTGATGTCCGGAGGTTTTAGCTGTAATGGAATGAAAAGCAAGACCTATGCATAGCAATTCTTGATCTTCTGTCACTGTAGAAATCACTCACCAGTTGACTGATCAATCATGAGTTAATTGCTGAAACAGCAAATCATTAACAATGCCACATACAGTACCACTTTTTATTTTAATCAGTTACTATATTTGTCAATTCAGTCATTTATCATATATTGAAACACATAAAATTTATTTTTGCCACTCTGAATTAGATACCGTGCTGTCCTTCTTACATAAACCCATGCATATAAAAAACTCTCTAAAATTTCTGAATGCTTACAATTGTTCCCTTAATCTTATATCATCATCTCACTCACACTTAATTTGATACTTCAAGTGATAACATTTCATTAAATCTTTCTGCCGCATCTACTTTCAAAGTCATGGGAGAATTTTCTTTTCGTTCTTAACTATCACAACTTTATATACTATTTAATTTGTTTATGTAAATATAATAAGTTCAAATGCCATAAACAGGTTTGGAACAATCTCCACCAACTCTTAGTTGACACCTAGAGCGACACTCATGTCACAGTAGTATCAAGAGTGTATCCACGTTATGTTAGAGAATACAGTCTACTATCTGAAGGCATTCAGCATGCTTGGCCATTGGGTGGTGCATTTTCCAGAGTCCAGAGAGTGCTGGATACAGAGATGGGTTAAGAAGGTTCCACTATACTTTCTTAATATCCATCTTTCTTTATCACCATACGGCAACATTTTCAACTTTGCCTCCCACTCAATACGCATGAATGATATCAGTATGAACTATTAAAAACAAAAAGCTGCAACTAACCATTATTCTAGTGTCAACAATTTTCATGGGTTATTGCAATCCAGTAGACCACTTTTATGGTGCCCAACCGGAAAAGTTAATTTCTGTATGTAGACACACTTCCAAAGTTATAGGTATAACTTATTTGTGTTCTAAGATGAAAACTCAACAATTAGAAAAATTAAATATGTACACAGGTCAAGCATTTCACTTGAAAATATTACAGTCTTTAGTTCTGACAGTTATACAAGCTGCCTAGATCTAAAAACCAATCTTTATGAACAGCATTCAATTTCAGGTTCCTTATTTGTAAAACGAGATTGGAATAAGAATCCACTCATCCTTGATACACTTTTTGATTTTGATATGGATTTTTTGAAGGGACCACATTCCATTGTGAGATACACTTAGCACATTTTAGCCCAAGTTCTGAACTGTAACACAATATTTATTAAGTGAGCTGTCAGGCATAAACTGTGCCAGAACCTCTTACATCCACACACAGCAGGACCCAAAATGAGTAGCACTGTACTGAATTACACCCATATGAAAAGTTACAGGTCAGAGAACCACACAGAGCCCTGCAAAAGCCAACAGTGCAACTTAATGTCCTTTCCGCGTCCAGGACAACTCTCCGTGCAGCTTCTGCAAAAGAGATTAATGGTGATGGCAGCAGCAAGCAGAAGAGAAGTGCACGCTACGGAAGCCCAGCCAACATTCCATTTGTAATTTGTCACATCTCAGCACAAGAAGACTACTGCAATTTACAATTTACAATGTTGGCAATTTACAATTCAAATGAGTGCCTTGATTTTTCAAAGAATGGACTGTGTACACATCAGTCAGTATGACACAAAAATGCCCGGTCAGGTTCATTTTAAATGTACGGTTTATTTGGTACTGTTAACTAATCACTATCATTACTTTTACTGTTTACGGATACAATATTTATTAGGCAAAATGTAATTTGGAATCCTTTCTTGCACCCAAACCTAATTCATTTCCTGACTTGCCGAAATATTTATATCCTGATTAGACATATTAGGTCTTTAAAGCTGTTATATGGAGATGATTTATTTATTTCGGGAGCAGTGTTAAAAAAACTATTCTCTATGAGGAAGACTGAAAAAGGAAAGCACCACACAAAGTCCCTTCTAGGACTTCAAAAAATAAAAAAAGATGAGAAGATGGAGAAAGGAGGGAAGAGGCCGAATTCAGGGCCAAGGAAGAAGATTTCGGTGTCGGCCATTCCCGAGTCTGCATCCTGGTTTTAGGCTCTGACTTCTCACTATGGCCTATGGCATGACTCTTAACTTGGCAAGCATCAATTTACACATCTGTAAAATGGGGATGATGATACTTACCCACCTCACAGGCATGCTGTGGGAATTAATTAGTGCTTGTGAAATGCTTTGAAGATGAAACAGGCTGTATAAATAAATGCTAACAATTATTATTGCGAGGAACCTGTCAAATGCTATAATTAAACAATTTTAAGTCCCACAATACGGCCTACTCTAAAATGATCACAGCTTCAGGAGGGAAAGAACCAGCTTTAGCTTTCTCCTTTCCAGTGACTGAACAAGATCCAAGAACAGAATCCACGCCTTTCATTCTGGGCTCGCAAAAAGCCAAGGATCCATACTGCCCTGAAGCTTGACCCAGACGATTTCATGAAGTCATCATGGCAGTTTTAAAGCAGAGCCATGTCCTCGGGGACGTGGTAGTCCAGAGGACAGAGAGGAAAAAAAGGAAAGACTCCGGATATTTCCACCACCACCTGAAGCACAACCAAAACGAGCAAGCTGCACTGCTGTTCTCTCCAGGATCATCCGCACAGGGACGCAGCCGTGCTCCTACGGAAAACATACGGCCTCCAAGCCTCTTGGTACATCACACTGAGGTGATGAGGAGTAAATTAAGTTTTGCTTCATGTGGATTATGCTGCTTCTGCTCTTGGGTTATGCACATCCACCAGTTTTCTTGTATTTTGTTCTTTCAAGGTTAGGAATGACTGACAAATTGCCAAATCATTATCTTCCCTCAAAATTCCTAAAAGTGTTTTAGCCATCTGTGATTTTTTTTCTTCTGAAAGAACCAAGGGTTTTTTTTTTTAATGTAATCTATGAGATCTCTGATTTTGGTTTAAGCAAGTGAGTACAGAAAAAACAAAAAAAGACAAGATTTTACCAAAATAAAGATTTTAAACATTGAGGCCACCCTTCACCAAACTGAAAAATGATGTCCCCATTTTTCCCTTCATTCAAGATTCACGTTAGCAACTTGTTGAAAGCCCAAAGTCTTTTCTCTTCATGCAGCATGAGGAGGTCAAATTGAAGTGAACCAAAAATGAAACAATACTTCACTTCAAGACAAGCAAGAATGTAATTTGATTTAGGCTAGATTTTAAGATGCTCCTCTCCTCAGCTGGTAGATCATTTACTCACCTTATAAAATCCTCAGGCTTTGCTTGGACAAAAATAATTTCAGGAATGATTTCCCTAAAATGGCTCTAGTAACCTGTTGTAGATATAGTCATATCTGTTTCACACAGTACGGATGAAGCCTTTAAGAATGAAACATAAAAATGCACAGAGACATGGATTTTTTCCCCCAAATCATTATTTATAATTCATCAAGGCAAAATGGATAAAAATATATCTTCAACACGAAATAAAATCCTCGTATCAGGGTATTTAAAAGAAATTTTAGGCCTAAATGAGCACTAGTTCCAAATCCCTTCAATATCATTTTGGTGGCTACAATGATAAGAAAGAAGGAAAACCCGATGCCAAAGAGGAAAGATCTAGTACCAGACTTCAAATTCAAATTGAGCCCATCACCCAGTAGCCAGTTGCCTTCTTCATCAGTAAAAGGGGACTAACAGGATCCATCTCATGGGACTGTTGTGAGGATTTAATGAATTCGTAGGTATAGTATTTTCCTGCCATGCCCTTAGTAACACTGTGGTCCTGATAGGTAAGAAGCCAGATTCCTGTGCAGGGCAAGTGTCAGGAATGCTCTGAGTTCTAACTCCTAGGTCTTCCTAGCAGGTGCTATAGTCAGCATGCCCTGCATAGGAAAACATCCTTTTAACTATACCTGAAAACATGAACCAAATTTGTACTCTACCATTTACTCAATAAAACGAATAGGTATCCAGCAACCTAAGAAAATCCCTTTCACGAGTAACACTGTTAGTTATACCAAGTTGAACTTTAAACACCCATTTCTGCCTGACAGAAAGACACTGCCAGTGCTTAACATCTGTGTTAGTTAAAATGCAACACTTTATAAATGTAGTTATGTCATTCTTCAGGCAACTGTGACTTGTGTCGGACTCCTGGGTTTTGCTTTTGTGAGCCACACCAGTGGATTAACGTCAGAATTTACAAGTAACTGAACCTAACTGAACCTGAGCGGAGAGAGGAGGGGAAGGGGTGGGAAGAAGGAGGAAGATAATTAAAAAAAAGAACTTGTTTGTTTCGATCTTTTCGTATACTGTTAAAGTTCCTCCTGTTAAACACTGTCATTTTAAAATGGAGATTATAATATGTAATTTCTAAATGGCTTATGGATTATCCCTTGAGATAAGTCAGAGCATTTTTTTTAACAATTGGAGAATCCTCCAAGCAAAATCCTCATCAATCTCATTATCATTCGCAGGCCTTACTTGTAGTTTCTGAAGTGGATGCATCCCATGGCTTGACAGGGTACTTCCTAATGCTTCTCCCGTCTTTCACACTGTCAGAAACTAGCACGTGTGGTGAGGCACAACAAGAAATAACACCTGGATGATCAAACATGCCAAAATAAAGAAACCCTAAGATTGCTGCTCTCTATGAATACACATTAGAGTTTCTTCTACTGGTATAAATGTGGAAACCACAGGAGTTATACTTGTCATTTAAGCAGTACTTGGAATGGTCAAAGAGTTCAATTTCAATAGTTCACTGTGGTTTCTTAAAGGTGTCTCTAAATCCTATCTAGATAATCCATATCCCTTCTTCCACTGTACCTAAGAGCCTTGAGTTCTGCCACGAAAACAGCAGACAGTCACTAAAATATCACAAAACATGCTACGGTGCCACTGATGTCATTCTTGAAAATTACTCTATTGTTGAAACCATGTGGAACTAAAGCCAAAATAAAAACAAGGCAGATTTATACAATAGCCTATACTTACTAAAAACGATTATATTAAGACTGGGTCATTTTATTATATATATTTTACAGGAAGATTCAGCCTCGATATATGAAAAAAATCCAACAACCTAATGATTTCTCAATAGTCAACTCCATAGTATATTTTAATTATATTTTATAAATCCATTATTTAAAGTCAGTTTTAGAATAAATGGCTTCACGATTTTATTTCAAAAATAGATTCAAAGAACTAAAAATGAATATAGTTATATGACTGAAATGCACATAGTACAACTCATTTTACCAGTTTTGATTCTTTGATCTCAGCACAGACTAGAAAATCTAGTTTGAAAAAGCACATACATGCACAACGGTGGCATGATAGTGCCTTTAATTTATCATCATCTTTTCCTTAAGGAAAACACAAAAAAGTTTTTTCAAATTACTCAAATTGTAAACTTAACCTGGCATTATTCATATTTCAGGACCTATTTAGAAAATGCCAAGACTGGCAGAAAGCAACGCTCAAAAGAAATAAAATGCCACAAATTTGCATATATATATTATATATATCCTTCATTTAATTAAATACATATCTACGTATATACACATGCATATATACAGATACATTTAAAACTCATTTGCAATAACGTTTTTAATAAGAATCCCACTGCTAGCTATAAAAAATGCAAAATGAACAAAAAACATAAAAACCTTATATGAATAGATGACTTTCTCTAATGAACAGATCTGTATTCCAATATTTTAGGTCATGCTTGAAGGAGATACTACTTGTTCTAACTTCAGAAATATAACGGTTCCCACAAAATAGTATTTGTTTATAAGCCACTCTGAAATTATTTGTTTTATCCCTGGCATTTCAAGGCAAGAAAGCATGATATGCTCAATGGATAAGGTAGGAAAAAATACAGATGTAATTCTTGGCAGGCAAGAATATGACAGAGACCCCTAGCACATCGTTAACGTTTAACTAAGTTTACATTTGTAAAAATTACTTTCAAAAGCATTTTCAGATTATCTACACTTATAATTATTTAATACAAACAGACACCACAAACTTGGGCAAAGCAGTTTGTCTGCACAACTATCATTGCTACGAGCTGAATTGATAATGTCTACTTTGACTGAAATTTGTGAACTTTTACACTGAATGTTCGTTCTGGATCCAGGTTGGTGAAAAGAAGGGCAGATGTCCGTAAGTACAGAGAAAAGGCAGTTGTGAATAATTGGAAGAACAAAATCTGAATCCCATGTCAACTTTCCCCACAAAGACCCAGTTAAACGTTTAAATAGTAAAACTGCCAGGACGCTTGTCAACTACATTTGAAGTTTATCACTGACTTTGTAATTTGCTAGAAATTAGCCTTTTAATCTAGCCTCCAAATTACAGGAAGTTTACACAATTTTACTTTTTAATTATATTAAGAAATATATCAAATAGTATAATTCTAATCTGATAAAATCATCAAAATGCCATTATCAAACAGCAAACACTTACATGATGTTTTTATTGCCCAGACTTTGTTAAAATGACATCACTTTTTGTAAAATTAGGGAAGGAAGAGGACAGTGGATGACTCCACTGTCTCTGTCTCTGTCCCTCATCTTCCTTCTCCCTCTTTTTATTCTCTGTGCTAAACGGAAATCATCTAACGGTCCTCCTTAGCTTTTCTGGGCCAGTGAAGCAAGGGACTCAAGCTCATGACCTGTCTTTTAGAGTAAACTTAGCTGGGGATTCTTGTCCCTAAGCTTTGGAATCTTGGGATATTGGACACTTTGCAGCATCCATCACGCAGCATTAAATGATTCTGACAGGAAGCAACCGTCACAATCAGCTTCAGGAAAACCAGAACTTCCTTGGGCCACTCTTCTCTCCGTTTCCCTCCAAAGACATTCTCTACGTCTGGATCTATTCTTGTCCCAGGAAAGGCTTCACCCTTGAAGGGACGGCCTTTCTGCAAGCCGTCTCTCACCACTCCTCGTAGACCGCACTTACTGAGTTTTCCTCGTAGGGCCTGTGCTCTGCTTGAAACAGCAAACTCATCTGAAAACCAGACTGTGCTGGGGTGTAAAGACTAGGAACAAATTAACATGTGGCCACTCTAAGGATCACTTCTATTGTAACAGAAAACACATACTCCTAACAGGCCTAAATATAAAGAAATGGAGTCTTAAAGTGGGTGTTTTAGAAACCAAAACAGTGAGATTCATTTGAGATTCATTTAGAGGACTAAATTTTAGAAATCTGCAAACCAAGACACAGAAGGGGGAAGGAAGCCAGTTGGAACATTGGAAAACCCTTAACTCTAACACAAACTCTTTTATCTTCTAACAGGCATCTTCCTCTCCAGTGGGTCTATAATTAAGGTTTCAGGTATTGGTAAATACCACTATATTCAAATTCATAAAAGAATTAGTAAGGGATGAAAAATACTTCCAGCATAATCTCTGATGTGTCTTGTTCAGAATGCCAGTCTTAATCACACAGGCTTCTGATTGCTAACAATCAGAATCCTGATCTCCTCTTTTCCCCTAATAGATGAAAGCCTTTGTGAAGAAGATGTAAAATTCTCCCTGTCATATTACTGACAAGTGGCACTGAGCTGGTAAAGGAGTGTATTAATACTGATTACACTGATTAATAGTACCGTAAAAATTGGTTCAATGGCGCTTTAACATTTTTTTAAAGGAACAGAGGAGAGGCATACTGGGCAGAATATATAATTGGTTTATCTCATTCCATCACAAAGAGAAATCTTTGAAAAGTATCAGGTAAGGTGGAAGTTGTACTGCTTCTAGCTTTAATCAATAAATTAATTTAAAAATGGAAATGTATAATTGAATGTCTCTCTCCACTACCCCTCACTATTGGGAATCTTTAGGCAAAAAAAATGTTCAAGGCTTAGGACAGATCCTTTCAAATTCAAACACTGTCAATTTTCCTCATGCAAATGAGCATGTATTCAGCATTATATCATTGTCACAAGTCAACACTGATTATGTTTCCAGTAGGTCTGGTCTTAGAACGTATTATATTGCATATGATGGGAGCATCCATAAACTCTTCTAGAAGTTTCAATACACAAATGGAAAATGTTCTCATTTACAGGCCATTTTACTCTAGTATCAAACCTAGTAGAAAAAAAGATTCATTCATGTTCCTTTTCAGAGAAAAAGGACTATACTCCTGGAACTGTGTGGTTTGCCCAAATTTTTCCAGCTAGTTAAGGCAGATTTAAGAATCTCAATCAAGTAGCCTTTCTACTATCATACCATGTTAAAGATGGCCCTTCAGAGTAGGATTAAGATACACAAAGTATTAAATATAAATTAGAGTTTTATTAGATAAATTCATGGAAGCCACTGGTTTTGGGCAATATTTTTCATGTCACTACATGTATCAACTACATGTCACTTTCATGTATCAACAGTATGATGGGCAATGTTGACCTCATGAGCCTGAATGAGTAACAAATGTTGCAATAATCTCTCCTTGCTTTACAAAATATATCTGTAATCATATGTTTATATGGTAACAAATGATCTGTAGAATTTTAAAAATCTCTAACAGTTGGCTTTTGGAAAGAAAAGTAATCAAAAATAGATTTCTAATAATAGTAATAAAAAAAAGTGGGGCAGCTATGGGCTAGACAGCCAAGCATTCCAGCACTTAAGTAGACACATGCAGACTCCCAATCTAGCTCAATCACTAACTAGCTAGCTGTGGGGCTCTGGGTAAGTTACTCAACCTCTCTGAAGTTCAACATCTTTATGCCTAAAATGGAGGTCATAATAATTATTACCTCAATCACTAAATAAAAATTCACATACAATATAGTCCTTTTAATTCCTATTTGTCATCATCATAACTTGGAACTGCTCAATCCAGAGACAGTTGCTTTGCAAAGAAGTGAACTCCTCGATACAAAAAAATTTCTTACCAAGCCTGGGAAGGATTGTTAAAGAACATCGTGTAAGGAATTCTTGGCATTGGGTGGGAGGTGTTCTATTTGACTTCTAAAGCCCTTGATATTCTTGGAAATCTATAACTATCCCTAAAAGTTCCTTCTGCACTTTGACTAAGTTTAACCAACCTTTACTGAACTGCAACCACTGTGCCTGAAAACATTAACAAAAACCATTCCTTGTCCTTGAGGGACTTCATTCAATTGGAGGAAAGAGAAAGGTAGGCAATTTCCTGCTAACAAGGTATATCAGTGATACAAGCATGACAGACTCTGAGTTTAGGAAGAGCCTCCTCAAGGCGGAATCCTACATACGTGTACCTAGAAGACCTCTCGGCCACACGGAAGACTCTAGACTTAATTCCGCGGTCTTGTAAAAGATGCAGACATCTCTTCAGCTATAGTGTGAAGGATGGATTTCATTGGCACAACACTGGATGCAAAAGGGCCCGTTCACCACGGCAAAACACTTTGGTTCAATATCAGATGGTAGAAAAAAATATGTTTGATAAATAACTTTTGTCTTAATATTCTAAAAAATTTAGGATATTTGGATATTCCATGATTTTATGATAGGTTGATAAAAAGTGAACCTACCCAAGGCCAATTTCAAAAGAAGAGGACCATTCCAGTTCTAAAATGTATGGGTTGTTCTAGAAAAGCCCACGGCTTTGTTCAGGTTTTGATAAACTTAAATTCTACACTTACTGTGCAGTCTTTTTTTTCTAGGCTCTCTAGACTGATGCTTGTGGACTAGATGTGCTGGAGTTCATGCTAAATATACATAAAAATTTTCCATTTTTGCAAAGTAAATGTGACAAATATATGCTAAAGTCTTTATCAGCAGAATTGGATAACTCATACGGATTACATGCAGGGGAGTGAGAGTTCAAAGCAGCACAGCAGATTTTGATTATTATGATGTTTCCGGTAAAATGAATGAAATGATTAGTAGTATAAAATTTTTTCAAAGTGCTTTTGAATAGACGTGTATCTATTTTCTAAAACATCTTAGATAGCATTAAAAACATAATTGAGCAGAATATGATTACAGGGAACAAAATTATGTTCAAAGGCAGAAGTAAAATGCATTTTAAAATCTAAGTTGAGGAGAATACATTTGCAACACTTGATTTAGTGCAGCCCTTTTATAGCTGGATTGCCGACACAGCAGAAAAGCAAGCCAGTCCGTCTGCTCTCACCTCCGTGCAGGGCCTGCCTTTTGCAGGTGTGCCTCAAGGACTTCTCCCTTTTACTCTTTGAATCATCTTGCAGACACTAATGAGCATCGCTCTTCAGCTTTAATTATTGGCCCCTGACAAGTCAACATAATAGGAATCAGCTTAACCAAGCAGAGTCCCTAGTGACATGTTCAATTACTCAGGTTGTACTTCTCCAGGAGAGGTCTGAGGGGTTGCTAATTTAACACTGTCAAAAAAATAAACACAGGTATCACTTACGGTTTATCTTTTGACCTTTATGTCACCAAATCTAACAGGATATGCTTCCCCCTGCCCCCCGGAAAGGATCTGCAGATTAAGTGTGCTAGAAGGCTTTCCCAAAAAATTAAAGAATCTGTCTGAGATCCACACTGGTGTATGAAGTTACATAATGTGCTCTATAATCTGAAAATGCAGGGATTGCTGGGAGAGTTACTTCATCTTTCTTAAGAAAAAGATATCCCCTGATTTTTTTTCATTTTTTTTTACATCAGAAAATAAAAACTATAATCCTGCTACCCTTCCATGCAGATTAGTTACAAGTATAAAATGAAATGCATATTAAACTAAGAATTTTAGGTATTCATTTTTCACAGAAATGTCTAAATACATAATAAAGCAAGTAACAGCGGTTTAGAGTAATACATCCTTTCTTAGGGTATGAAAATAAAAGAGTATTTTTGATTCAGACGCACAGCATAGTAACTTAGTAAGTCAACTAAATATAACGCACAAACTGCATGTAATTGAGCTGTACCATTACCATTCTCCTTTTAATTTGTGTAATAATTTGGTTGTTCTAATCAGCATCCCCGTCAACTCTTATAAAGCTTAAATTCTCCCTTTTTCACAACCCGTTGAAGATAACACTATTTGTCAGCACTTTTTTCCTTCAAAGCACTCTTACCTTCGAACTTTAATCCTGGCAATATCCAGAGGGGAAGGTCCATCCAAGAAATGACTAATTAAGTTGACCTAGTACAGTGGTCACAGACCACACCACACCACACCCACCTCCCATCCCCGCCCCAGAATGCTGAATTGTGAAAACACACTCCTACCTTTTAGGGAAATGAGGTGCCCCCAGAGACTCAGAAGGGCCTTTACAAATGTATTCCCTCCAAGGCAAAAGAAACTGAATTCACGAGTCCTAATAGTAGTGGGACAATTATAAGTACATAAAAAAAGTTAAAAATAATACCCAAATTACTTATTTTTTCCCATTTATCATTATAGTTGAGTAAACAGTCTTTCAAAACAAGTACGTCTCTTACAAAGATTATTACAACATCACCTTTATAAGGAACAGGGATTTTGTATATTTCAGTTTGATACTGCAATGCCCAGATCAGCGTCTGGCTCACTGAGAGCAAATACTCTAACTAATCTTTGTTAAAATAAGTAAGGGATGAATGAATCAAGAAACGACTTATCTATATTCATCATGTTTAACCCACCTTAAATATAGGTATATGTCAATTCTTCAAAAAGTAGTTGATATTTCTTCCTTTCTTAACACAGTAACTTTTTTCAATGTTTATTTATTTATTTTGAGTGGGAGTGTGGGTGGGGAGGTGCAGAGGGAGGGTCAGAGAGAAATCCCAAGAAGGCTCCACACTGTCAGTGTACAGCCTGATGTGGGGCTTGATCTCCCAAACTCTGAGATCACAACTTAGCCAAAATCAAGAGTCAGACACTTAACCGACCGAGCCACCCAGGCTAATACACTAACTACTAATACACTAACATGAAGTTGAGTCTGACATGCTGTTGAAAACCTTTCTAGAATAGAAAGCCATGACTGCTGCTTATGTTATTTTACAATATTCTACCTTCCTCTTTAGTGTGAAGGTGAACTTTTGTTAAGTAAATAGCAACAAGTAAATAAATAAATAGACAAACTATTTAGGAGAGTATAAATATCACCACATATGAAGTAGCTTTATTTTCAGCTCCATTTGTTTTCCTAGATGAAAACGCTATGATGATAGGTTATTGCCGATATTCAGAAACTTTGGTTGGTTTTCTACATTTTCACAGCTGCACAGGAGTAAAGAAATATATAATAGAATGACTGAATCCCTCAACAAATAAGAGCTGAAACTAAAAGACAGAACCTGCATTTCTGATCTGATTATAAATGGGGCGATATTTCGAGTTCACCATCTTCCCCACACAATTACTCCTTTAATAAACTTGCCGGACTCTGATAGCCAAGTATTTGCCAAACTCGATTTCTAAATTTATAGACCTTATCAAATGCCTAAAATCTTCAAAATTTATTGGGCAGTACATTTAGAAAACATTTTTAAGTTTAAAGAAGCAATTGTAATATGGTTGAATATTTAGCAGTATGGAGTATTAATAAATATTTCCATGAGAGTGTTTGTATGTTCCTTTGCACTCACTAAACTAGTTCTTCAAAAGCATTCCTAAAGTAATGCAAAGCAAACAAACACAGGAGAATCAGTTAAACTGGCTAGGCATTCCTAGGCATGAATGAGTGATAGGAGAGGATTCGTCCTTCTCATAAGCCCTCAGAGTAGGCTTAATAGTGGCGCCCTACCCGTCTTAAAAGGGAGTTTTTAAAATCACAAGGACAGTCAGACCTCCCAACCCATCTAGAGCCCACTGACAAACCCCAGGCGTCTGTAGGAAGGCATTTCTGTAGCCTTGAAAACCAAACTGCCTTTCGTGTTCAAATTTAAAACTGAGATTTCTCTACAATTATGTGCAAAAGGAGCTAGCTACACGTTACAGCAAATAAAGATTGCAACACAATCGTCAATTAAAGATTCACATCAGTTCAACAGCACATTCCTCAATATCTGGTTAAATGTGAGATTTATCAATGTAGTAATAGAAGCAGAAATAAAGTAACAGAGCAGAGGCCAAAAGGAAGAGAGAAGTCTTCCAAGGAGATTAGAAACGGAGCAAGTGAACAGAGCACTGAGATAAGGCGCTCCAGATGGCACGGTTCAGAGAAGGTCCTTAGAGAGGGTTGACTGTGAAGAGGGAGCCAGGAGGCCCCAGGGTAGGTGAGGAGAGGGACAGAGGAAGGACGGGAGACTGAGACCAGGCGGATAATGAGCATGCACGAACCAGGGCAAAGAGGTGAAAATAAATGGTTCTACCTCAAACACTGAGGTATTCTTCTACTTTGCAATTGACAAATGCCTTCCTGTCTCTTTCCCAAAATATCTTTGGGAATCTCATTCTCCCAACACCCAAACCCTAGACGCTATTAACTGTAGAAAGCAAACATAGTGTAACAGACACTTAACAATCACTGAGTTTTCACAGGTAAAGCTCTTCTGAATGGATGATTCCAAACTAACCATTTAGTTAAAATTATGCTTAGTTGTTTTTTCCTTTAATTTCCCTCCACTAATTTTGTTCTTATAACTTTCAGTGAAATACCAAGTAGCATTTCAATTACAGTCTTCATTACCAGGTGACATGTTCCAAATGTAAGGGTAAACAGTGTAAATGAAGCAGATTATTTCAACATTAGCATTTCTCACGGTAACATGGAGAGCTCTTCTGTAATTATTAAAAACCCGAAAGGAAAACTCAATTATTCATAATGTTTCCAATATGTTATCAAGCACTAGTGACCTTTTACATTTTAAAAATGAAACTTGTTTGGCAAGTCACCTCCCCTCACATAGAGTTGATCCATCCTCTCTCCTGTCTTTAGACAAGAGTATGGGAAGCAGAAGGTTGATGGGGGACAGTGGATGGGCACAGAGCATCAGCATATGGTCACGTGGGCAGAGTGTAGACCAGTCTATTTCCACATATGCAAACCAGTAGCCAGCATACAAATAACACCTTCTGCTAAGATGATGCTAAACCTACCACAGAACTTTAAAGAGTAAGTGTGAATTCAGTATAGTCCAACCACTCTACTTGCTAGTCTCAAATAGAGATGGTAAAAGATTAACCATTCAAAGGCAAAACACCCGGTACACTGGCAACCACTGGGTATCAAGGTTCAGGTTGGCAACTATCGCTCACCCCCAAAAGTTTTGAATTTGTCTTTCAAATAATAAGGGCTTCTAAAGAGCTACAGGCTGACAAAATATTTTTATAACAAATAAACTAACTGCAGGATACACTTTTTTCTGAATGGCTGCTTTGATAAACCACGATATTTTAAATTACTGACCATTTTTACTGACGCATAAGTAGTCTATTCAAACTGGCTATTAACTTCTACAATGCTTCCATATCCAGTTAATAGAATTAACCCTAGATCCAAATGCCAGAATCAACTGTACAGGTCTTGAAAATCAATGTCCTTCTGGTGAAAATCGATGTCCTTTATTTATTCTGAGCCCTTTTGATACTAAAACGCGGTAGTGCTACCGTATCTGTCGAAATGCATGGCAAACGCTAGTCCTCTGCGAGTCCATGGGCCTGTGCTCTTCCCTAAACGGACTGCATGTTTCCTAAGCCAACAAGAACACCCTACTGTTATCTATGCCTTGGACTTTCTGGTCCTTTACACACAAGCATCCGTTTTGGCAAACCTGGTAACCTGATTAATTTGGGAAATCTAAGATCTTCAGAAAATTCAATCATGTCTTGTGGCATTTCCTAAATTTTATGATGCTAAGTACACTTGCATGCCCTGTCTCCAAAATTTCCATAATCTTAGTCCTGGCATCTTTGACCCCAGTAACTCATATGTCAGCTTTTGTAAAGGACAGGTTAGTGCTGGAGTCTACTGGTTACTTTAGACCCTATTTCTCATCCTCATGTGTCCCAAATTCACAGAATGCCGAATGATGACCACACTGGGACTCTTTCCTTTTCTTCACCCAAAATCTAAAAGCTTGCACCAAATCCATGATCCTCGAATGGCAAGTGCCATTACTATTCTCCATCCCAACATCACAGCACATTTCAAGCATCAGAGCTACTGTCTGCCTTTCTCAAAACTGGGGAAAAGAACATATTTCTAAGGATGATTTTGTTTGTCAGTGACACTAAAATACACAAAAGCATTGCTTCCAAATCCAAATCCTACATTAATAATAACGGTACAATTAGGAGGTCAGGTTTTCTTAAGACCAAGAAAATCTAACGCTGGAACTCAAGTAACCAGATTTTTAATTATGAGGGCAATCCTAAGCTCAATTCACAGAACAAAGAAATAGTTTTGCCCTTATTATGGAAATAACTGCAAAGTTAGTGTTTTACGCTTAAAATTTCTGATCCTCTATAAACGTTAGCCTACGACCAGGGATAACCAGGCACATGATGGTTAATAATATTAGATTATCTTAACAATCCAGCATGAATACAGTTGTCACTTACCATTAACATTGGGAAAGTATGATGAAAAAAAGATAAAATTTCCTACTGGCCTTCAGCGAAAGCTCTTGGACTTTCAGATTATTATAAATGGATCTCAGCAAACAAAAAAGGAGGAAAAACAATGAACAACAGGTCCATGTTTAAACTTAGTGATTCCACCTCTCCTAAATAGAGAGAAAGCCAGATCCAAAATCAGCCCACGCTACTCAAGCACCCTGACAACAATCTTCCATAGAATCTAAGGTTAAAGACTGGCATAAGGAAACTTCTCAGCATTTCTCAGTGCTGCAAAGCAGGTTACCAATTAGTATGAGAAAACACTCCTTGTATCCGAAGATTCATTTTGTGGATTTATATTCTCCCATTATTGGCCTGTACTTAATCACTGCTTTTTTTCCATCATCTACTCAGTGGGGTTCTGTACAATTAAGATTTTTCAAATCCATAATTACAATTATATTTTTGTAACATCGTTTTATGACGGATTGCATATGCTTACAGGGTTATCAAATTATCTAGAATCAAACCTGCCAGATATATGAAAACACTGTGTAAAATGACAGAAAAACCTCTCTAACTAGAAATACTAAAGAATGTTTGGAATGCTAATGCAGAATATAAAATATCTTTTTTTTTTTCTTTAAGAAAAAGGACAGGGAGGTAAAATTTAAAACCGGTTTTACAAAGACACCCAACCTAAAGATTTCGTTTGTAAGAATGATGTTCCTGCTGGCATGCCTGTGGTCTTCGGTCGCCCTTAAAGGAGGCTGAGCTATATGGAACATTTGCCCATGTTTTAAAATCTACTAAACCCCACAAAAGATGAAGCCAGCTGTCTTTTACTCCGTAATGTTAATGCTTCAGCACTGCAAAACATATTAATATTTATGAATGACAAAACCCATTTTGAAATCCTATGAAGATGTTTTTGCCATTTATTCTATCCAGTTTATTAATATGAATACAAATGCCATATTTATTATCATCCATGGTTGGTGTCGGCATATCAATATGCTACCCAGCAGCACTTGAAATATTGATACAAAAGTGAGAGTATGTTATTCACCGGTCTTCTAAAATAGGCTCTTAACATTTTAAATCTAGGCATCCATCTTTGTATTACATTATTATTTGGGTTACACTAAACTCATAAAGTGTCACTTTTGGGGCTATTATAAGGACTAAGTAGGTGTGAGCTCATTGTGATTTATTCCTAGGTCTCACATACCACAAATATTTTACATTTATTAGCCTCAAATGTTCAGATATAACAAAAACGAAGTAACTACCATAAGTAGTTACCGAAGTAACTACATTTCATCTGGTTTGCTAGTAAGTACGCAGGATCCAGACTAAGGCCCAGCTTTTCATAGGCACTGATACGTGTTTACTGATAGTGTGGAATGAACAGTTTCAATATATCTGAGGCCATATGAAGACATTATTTTTAGGGTAATGCATATTTACAAATAAAATTTGACATCAAATTTACAAACATTAAAAAAGAACCCGAACTTATGTAAAATCTTATGGTTGCATTTTAAATGCACCTTTTCCATGTGTGTATCCTTACAATGAAACTGAATTACCAAATGGTTGGCTTTAATAATAGCAGAGATGGATAAAATGGCATTTTAAGTTTTCATGTAATTCCTGTAGTAACATTTTTAAAAACATTTTTAATGTTTTATTTGTTTTTGAGAGAGAAAGAGAGAGTGTATGGGCATGAGAAGGGGAGGGTCTGAGAGAGAGGGAGATCCAGAATCTGAAGCAGGGCTCAAACCCATGAACCATGAGATCTGACCTGAGCTGAAGTCGGATGCTTAACCAACTGAGCCACCCAGGGACCCCTCCTTTAGTAACATTTTATACAAATATACAGTGCCTTGAGTTCTAAATGTATGAATGTTGAAACTTCATCTTGACTATCTGGGGAGGTACTAGGAAACTGAGATACTCAAAGAATAAGAATGAGTTATTTATACTTTAAGAAAATTTAAAGATGACTCTCAGCTACATTCATCCTCTTTCATGTTATTGTCTATCTTTTTTTTTTTTAAAACTAGAATAAAGCTAAAGTCAACATTAAGGCTCAAGTCATCTCCCAAAGATAGAAAGAGGATTACTTCAGGCATTCAAAATCTTTTTTAAAAGACTACTTTCCCAAATGGTAAAATGAATCAGAAATACACAAGCACTAAAATCAGTGATCAATATCGGGCTGCCCGAAAAGCAATCCATGAAGAAGAAGTCTATTTAGAGTCCTCACAACATTAATGAGGCAGAGGAATGTTTGCTGACTAAAGCCAGAAGTTAGCAGAGAAGAGAAACAAAGACTGTTTTCATAAAATCATAACAACCACGTTGCTAAGGTGTAAAGGGGCCGTTTAAATATCTAGGTTACTTTGTGCCTTGAACTATTTTGAACATTCCAGGGAAGTGCTGCTGAATCCATTTTAGGCAAATCCCAAATGCAAAATTATACGCACTGTGAGAAAAGTTAAAAGAAATGTTGACAACTGTGAGTGGGTAAAATAATTTGTACACTGATGTAAACTGCCCGTTCGGCTATAAAATTTACTTTTATCGACTCTAGGCAAAACTTAGGGGCCTTTCAGAAACCAGACCGGACAAATGCCCCAAAGTGATCTACGTATTTCTCTTTTTGAAATGCTACCTGGAGGACAGATTGTGGGGGAAAAATAACTATTTTCACTCCCCTTTTGATGGCTGATGTATTAAGAACCATCAGTTTAGCATAGAAAAGTCCCTGCTGAGTTGGTAACACAGAGAAAACCTCAGCTTGCTTTTTGGGAGGTAGAGAAGAAGGGATCTAAACCTATTTGTCATTCTAACATTAATATTCTCTTCCCTCATCATCTCTAGCACATTTACTAAAACGTCAGATACAAAAGCCACAGCTTCATTTTCATAAAGACTAACGTAACATGAACATTCAACATGGATTAGTGTTACCATTACATTGTACCAATACAACCTTTTCTATCTGAAAGCTTCAAGACATTTTACAAAATCTCTGCAATGTGGGGCGCCTGAGTAGCTCAGTCGGTTGAGTGTCGGACTTCGGCTCAGGTCATGATCTTGCAGTTTGTGAGTTCGAGTCCCGCCTTGCCCTCTGTGCCGGCAGCTCAGAGCCTGGAGACTGTTTCTGATTCTGTGTCTCCCTGTCTCTCTGCCTTTCCCTTGATCACACTCTGTCTCTCTCTCAAAAATAAATAAACATTAAAAAATTGAAAAAAAAACTTTGCAGTGCAAGATAAGACAAGTATATGAATGTTACCTATTTTTTCAAATAACAACCTATAATCTGGTCATTTGTGTGTGTGGCTTATCTTCCCTATGAGCCTACAAATACCATGAAGGCAAGGGCTGCCTCAGGGCCATTTATATATACAGTCTGTGGTATCTGGCATACACACAGCAGGCACTACCTTAGTCTAGGAGGCCATGTGGTTCAATTTTAGGAGGTGTATCTAAATACAGGGCAAAGCCACACTCTTCTGTATCAGCTGTGTCAGAAGAAAGGTGATATTTTGCTAGGTCAACCTCCTTAATCTTCGCTCTCTCAACTTCTTTAATCTTAACCTTCCTTAATTTTGTTTTTACTTTTTTCCCCTCAATTGGTACAGAACTCCAGTAGCCAAAAAGGATGCAGTTGCAGGGGAGCATACAGAAAAAAAGCAAAAATAAATACAAACTAAGTAATGGAAATAGAATTGTACCCCTGGTGGCTTTAAGGACAGACTGGATTGAATGACACTTGCTATAGGGGAGAGAGATAAACATGAATAATGTCTAAAGATCCATCTACATAGAATGTGTGTCTTTAAGTTGCTGGCTCATCTCATGCACAGCTTCCAAACGGAGCAAGAGAAACCAAGATAAGTGCCTCGCCTGTGCTGATCACCACCGGCAACGCTACTGAGCATGTACTGCAGGATTAACAAATATACACACTCATCTCAAGGAAAGTCTTCAATTTCTGGAAAAGACACCTGGTGGTCACCAACCTACACTGAGCTGCCAAGGAAAGGGGAGCTAGGCCCTTTCACCACGTGCAGATCTTGATCAACAAATCCAAAAACATTTTTCAAAATTAATTACCAAAAATAAGTTGTACATTTTCATAGTGCTTGCGTAAAATGATTCGTAACAAGCTATGACTGCAGTAATATAGACAAAAAAAAAGAAAAACAACACAAACACACACACACACACACCCAGTACTATAATAACAAAGTCTCCAAAAAGGAAAGCACGAGAAGACATATATGTATATGTATATATTATATTTTCTCAGGCAGGTATAACTCATGCTTTTAACAAACATTTATGGTTTTCTAAGGTAACTCAATGATATAAAAAATAAAAATCCTAACTCAGCAGAGCCATTTGAAAATATTTTTGTGAAGTAGGGAAATGATCCTCTGTATCTTCAAGCTTCCAACGTTCTCTTTATTCTGATTGTTCTGACGGATCAAGAAAATGATATTTTCTTTTGTCATGGGAGGGGATATTTTTTCATTAGTATTTAAAGAAAGTTTCTCATTAAGAAAACCTTGTTAGTTTTGGTGCTCAGTACAAATCTAGACTTATCAAGAATTACGCCCTCTTCTCTTTCTCCGAAAAGAACTGAAACTCAAATCAGTTGGTCAGTGTGACTGCCAAAAAAATGCTTAACCAATGCTGAACTGCCGTTTATATAAGGGGAGGATTTTTTTGGTTGGATTTTAGGAACGTGATTTATTTTAAACAACTTTCAGGCTAACTGGAAATAGACTGTACTCAGAACTAAACAAAATACTGATTTTTTTTTTTAAGTTTCCAAGAACAAGGCAGTGCACTGATAAGAAAACATACTTCTCCTTACAAATAATAGAATATACTTGCTTTAAAAATATTAAAGGAGAAAAGGAATAGATATTTCAAAGGCAGGGAGGAGCTACATAATGAATCTAGCCTTTAGGACAATACAGATATAAACAGTGAAAGGAATGCCTACAGTTCCACTGTGTGTATTTGCGTGCATGTGTGTGTATTTTCTTCTTTCCATTAGTTTTACAAGATTGCCTAAGATTTACATTAAAGGTTACTGATCACCTAAGGCAAACGGCATGATCCGGTAGGTTAAATGAAGAGCAACCAGCCCCAACAAGCCAAACACAAAATGTGGATTCTGTGAATGAAACTCTTCGAGCACTGTCCTGATATACTGTACCCACTAGCAATGACGGAATAATTTCAAAAAAGAAAAAAAAAGGCAAAAATAACCCACCAATGAATACCTATCACTGAACAGAACTGGGAGTCCTTTAAAGGTAGACAATAAGGCTTTCGGAAGTGAAGGGAGAGGGTGTCCTTTGGAAGATCCCCCCCCCACCACTTTCCCGTTGTCTGCACTTTCTTATTCACCGTTCAGGAAAGGCAACTTGACACTAGCTTCTGTAACCAACCTGGTCCTGCAGGATTTCTCACACGCCCTGCACAAAAGGCTAACCCCTTACAAAGTACTTATTTCAGATTTACGTCAAGGTTGAATGCATTGCAACCAGGGAACTGAGCTGAAAACATAATATAAAAGTCTCCTCTGCTAATCACTAAACCAGTGGCTTAGCTGGGGTGGTGGGGAGGGGTGAGGAATTAAAACTTTGTACTGTTTCATTTCCTCTTATGCAAATGCAGAAGAAAAAAAGGAAAAACAAAAACTCATAGAAATTTAAGGAGAATGATGTACTCTTTGTCCATTAATTTACATGGAAAATCTAAGACTTCAAAGTGACCATACACATTTACTTTAACAATTAAATCTCCTCTGAGAGCCAACTGCATGATTTTTAACTTGTATTCACAGGCCCTCCTAAGTCTTTACCCGTGTTAAGTCCCCTAACTGTCATAACGTTTAAACTCCAGCTGAGGTATTAGGTGTTATGATAACTCATGCAATGATAATGGGTATTTCTGGAGCATATATCTCCTAGGGGAAACCGATGCAATCTTGGGTCTATTTAACACCGCCAGAGGAAAACATACTCAGGAACCAGTGAAATCAGTTACCAACAAATCTCCTGTGTGTTTGTCCCCACTGGAAAAAAAAAAAAGTGCACTTTCCTATTCAGTTACATACCCACCTAATGCCCCACAGAATTCTCTAGAGGCCTGGAAGCATCCTAAACGTTGTTCCGTTCCTACAGAGAACAGTGTTCAAACTCATTCCTGTCACCCCCGTTTATGAATTCAGTTTCCCACACTGCAGAAAGTCCCAGAAGTCTATGTAAATTACACTTCACACTGTGAAGTATATGAGAAAGATGTCCGTGATTAAATAAGATACTACAAGATATATTACTTGGGTTTACAATGAAGACACACTATGCTTTTCTTGAACTCAACGGTACACACTGCAAAAGATAGGCTGCTGTTTCCACAAGTAATTTTGAAATCTACATGAAGTGTGTTTAAGACTTAATGTTTTTAGGATGTGACCATGTGGCTGGCTATTCTTGTTTTTTTCATATATGCAAAAATTATACAATAAGTTACTGGTTGGGGAAACAAAAGCAAAAACAAATAAAAAATAGAGCCTGATGACACAAGTCTATTTACACAAAAGTTTGAAGCAAAAATCAATTAGGACTCTATCAGTTTGTATAGAGAGAAGTGACAATTTATTTCATGTGGCCGAACAATATGGTGACAGATGGGTTTGGAAAGCTTGAAAATAACTCGTGTATGTTTAAGCAGCTGATAGCGCCCATTACACATACCGTACGGTCCATCAATTATTTCTTTCCGGTTTTTGGTATCAAAAATGCTAAATTCAGCCAACCCCCTCACAGTGTTGGTACCCCAAGATTTCTATCCATTCTTGTAGCAGATTTGGGTGAGAGAGCATGCCTAGCTACAGCAAGGAGCCACAGCACACAAATTGCTGAGATGGTTCTGTTTGTCTGAGGAAGGCTATTTCTCTAACCACTGTTCACACTCACGGCATACTTGTGAACATGAACTCCACTGGATGTTATCTTTATAGGTTTCTAAATAATGGCACATCCCCTTGAATGTTGAGAAGAGGGTCATATAAACAATAATCAAACATTTCTTCATACTCTATACAATATAAATAGGGGCTTGGAATAAACACCAGGATTTCTAGAAGACAGCTGGGTGAAAGCATACTTACGGAAGAATAATGTTTAGCAGGTTACTGACGCATGGGCAGAAGAGACCTTTAGGTACACACTGAACTCCTGAGTTGGCCTGGCATTTTTAAAAAGATCCTCATCTCAACAAACTGCTGAAATTCAAGTTAGAGACTTGGGGGCCTTTTTTTTTTTTCTGACTTCTGACAGGATAACACTCTGGTGTGAAACAAAGACCCCTGCTGACAGAGAGAACAGTCACACACCCAGAACAACGTGTTTGCTGGAAGCGGTGCTGACAGGAACAGGTGCTCTTCCTCAAGTTCAGAAGGCTCTCACCACTGCTTCCCCGCCCCCACCACCCCGCACCGTCCTTAGCGAGCAGGCTGGCCTGCAGGGAGAGTCGGAGGCTATTTCCAAACTCCCAGCTCTGTTTTCTGTTGGTAAAGTCTGACAACATACACTCCTATCAAAAGAAGTGAATGAAGACGAAGAGTAGTTCATACCGCAGAGACACTAATTAGATAAATGAAATACTAGCCGTCTCTTTACTTAATTGCATTGGAAAAAATAACAATTTATTGTTGTCTTTATTGCAAAACATATTGGAGTTTCGTGTTTTGATTTTAATTTCCATTTGATGAGACTGTGTTTTCATTCGTATATTAATGAGCTCACCAGTGTTCTACAAAGCGACCAAGTTTTTAGAGTGAAACAAAAAAAAAAATCCACCTAATTTTCTCAGCTTCTACAATTTGGTAGAAAATGTAAAAGTTGTCTTTCCAAGGTGCACTGGCTGAGAAAATGATCCTCTGAGCAAAAGCAATATAATTTAATCACAGGCTTACTGACTGCACTGACAACTGAAGTAATTCACAGCACTATCTAAAATACATATTTGGTGCAGTAAAAATAACAGCAGCAGGAAATGAGAAGCATCATGCTCCATAATTCTGATTTCACCAAAGGGCAACAATTTTTATCACACCAAATTAAAAGAACCAAAAACCTTTACTTGAAACTTCAAGGGAAAGGGATTTCTTTCTTCTTCTTCTCCTTTTTAAATATAGTTTACTGTCAGGTTGATTTCCATACAACACCCAATGCTCATCCCAACAAGTGCCACCCTTCTCATTTCCCATCACCCACTTTCCCCTCTTCCCGACCCTGCATCCACCCTCAACTTGTCCTCAGTATTTAAGATTCTCTTATGGTTTGCCTCCCTCCCTCTCTGTAACCTCCCCCTCTCCCCTCCCCTATAGTCTTCTGTTAAGTTTCTCAAGATCCACATATAAATGAAAATATATGGTATCTGTGTTTCTCTGACTGACTTATTTCACTTAGCATAAATAACCTCCAGTTTCATCCACGTTACTGCAAATGGCCAGATTTCATTCTTTCTCATTGCCAAGTAGTATTCCATTGTATGGAAAAAAAACCCCACACATTCTTTATCCATTTGTCAGTTGATGGACATTTAGGCTCCAAGGGAAAGGGATTTCTAAGTTCACAGATGAGCAATACTTTCTATCTAATCCTGTAGTGCTCCTTTCAAGTAAGTTACACCTACACTATAAAACAAGAATTTGCAGCTGCATGGCCAAATACTATTTTAAAAAGAAACTATACATACGAGTTATAGCATATGTACCTAGCCATCCTATGGCTATCCCATCATCAGCATAAATGTGAGTGTGCATGTGAGTGTGTGTGTGTGTGTGTGCCTGTCTAAATGCCACATAGCCCCTTTGTTTAAGGTCTTAGTGGATGATCAGAAAAGCTGCATGCAACCAATCTACAGGCAGGTTGTTTTTGTTAAAGCAATAACAAAGTCACCAACAAGATGCCCAAAAGCAGGGTGGTCAGAACTGTGGAAAGAAACTGCACTCCAGCTCCTCCAAGCCTGGAGCACAGAGAAGAGTTGATCTGTTGCTCAAGGCCAGTTGGCAGAATAGAAAATGGCGGTGATCCAGGTCTGCCGAGTATCAAAACAGCAGAAAGAAGCTGGCCAATGAGCTCCAGGCTACATGGCACACAGGGAGGGGCTGAGCCGAGGTTCCCCAAGCCATGATTTCTGGGGTTTTTTTTGTTGTTGTTTTTGCATTTTATTCTTTCTTCTTCTTTTAGATAGCCAGCTGGCATTCTTAAGGCCAGAGGAAATGTGGAGAATGGCAGTGCTCCAGAAATCAGAAAACAGTGAGAAGAAACAGAATGTCATCACTTTTGCCACTCATTTTTCAAAATACGGATGATGACTCTTCACTAAGTAATGGCAATGTGATCCTCTGACTAGCTGTAAAAATTTAAGACAACTATGGAAGTTGTAATAAAATCTGGGCTAATCATACACTTCCTGTTTGCCCAGGTTTAGTTAGAAATAATTTTTTTTCAGTAAAACTAGATTAGTACCTTTAACTTTATCAAACTGTTCTATTTAAGAAAAGAAAATTAGATGGAAATTGGAGGGAGAATCTGAAAAACTAAGACAATCCCGTGGCTTCAACATCTGATGAGGTAAATGCACTAATCACTCCAATACCACATGTATGGCTGCCACGTTTGTGTGTCCACTTTTCATCCTAAATCACCCTGCATATCTTACTCCTTTGAGGAAATTTACTTTTTTTCCCTGAATATTTCTTAACAACTGTAGCGGTGCCTACCACTGAACGGAGAGGCTGCTTAACACTGTCAAGTCATAAGTTGTCAGGCATATCCAAGAATAACTGTTCCAAAGACAGAGAGATACAGGGGGAAATAATATTAACCACATGATGAAAATAAGTGGCTCACCAATACATGTTCTCAAGGGAATACCACATCAACACACTGAAAGACTCATTATAAGAATTCCTTGTACTGAGGCAAATATACGCAGAAAACTACAGACACATTTTCCCCACATGTTGGTTCTTCATTGCTACCTTCACTGTCTTTCTGACCTAACAAAATACAGAACACAGTTATTTTTCAAGTAATTTGCTGATATTAGAAATAGGAGAGTAATCCAGATATCCACATTTTCAGGTGCCTATCTATCAACACGTCTAGGAATTTAGCCGGGAAGGCTCTGTGAACACTATACCTTTAACAACACTACCTGTAACACTGGTGGAATGGAAACAAGTTTTTCAGTTAAGAATATTAAAAAAAAAAACAACATTTTATACCTCTCAACACCAAGACCAAGACTTCATCTATATTTGGAAACCTGTTCAAGGTAAGTATGAGAAACAGGATCTGGAAATAAACACTAGCACAGTGATTTAAACATTCTCTGTGACTTGACAATATTAAGTCCTTCAAGTACCCGAAACAGGTACCTTGCTGAGAAACGTACCACCCTCCAGTCACACCTACATAACCTGAGCAGAAGAGGAGAGCCCATGCCAGGCACCTCTTGCTACCAATGTGGATCTCTTGTGGAATCCTGGGTTCTGTTTCTGTCCTTAGCACACAATCCACAGGGTTGACAATGCCCTGTGCATCCTGCAGCGCTCCCAGGATAGCTGTGGAGTAGTCAGATAGCTCCTCTTTCAGCATTCAGGATGGGGCATGGATTAGCTCCCCTTTGCAAAGGGAGCTTCTGAGTTCTTACAGAATAACTCAGTGTGATAAAGGAAACAGCAGTGACAGAAAGGATGTGAATGGAAAGAAAGAGGGGAAGAACGGGAAGGGAGTTTATTTACTCAGATGGTGCCATAAGCCATCACCGGCATTAGAACATTTATAGGGCTCCCTGGTTTTCGCTCACTTGGGGATACAGAGGAGTGCTCTCCTCTGACATGCAAACCCAACATGACTAATTCATTAAGTCATTTTGCAGTGGTTTGTAATGTATCAATGACAATACTATGCTGTTGTTCCTAACCGTGGCCTAAGAGTGAAGGTTACAAAAATAAATACAATATATGCTTTTGAGACAGATGCTATTCTGTGTCCGAAGCACAGACCTACTTTAGAACCTGGTGAAATCAATCAGATGGGCTTTATCTAGTACCACATCTAAGGAAGACAGCCCCTCAATAGGACCGGAAGTGCTAAGGTGTGTTTTGCCAATCACACTGCAAGACCCTGGGGTTCCAGGCTCTTCTAGATTTCTCATTTGGATCTCATGAATTCTTCTATTAAAAACATCTGACACAGTACGTTTCAATAATGGTAGAGGGGTAAGTTGGTATACCAAAGTTTATCATAAATGTCTGAAATTTCAGATCTTAAAAAAAACTGCTCAAAAACAGTTTAGAAAATATCTAAGTTCAAAAGAGTAATTATTTTAGACTAGAAAAAGAATAGTCTTAAATATCCAAAAAACTGTAAACCCACCTATAAAATCCTGAATGCAAAGTTTCCAAATTAAAAAAAAATAGTTCTAAGAAATGATATGTGTATGATTTCAGGATCTGTCTCATGTTTTCCAATGGAAATAAACTAATGAGGTGCTCAACCATCCTTTAATTAGGCCAATGCACCCAAAATCTGTCATTTCAATAATTAAAATGCACCAACAAAACAATATGAGCATAAGCAATACTATGGAGAAATTCTAAAGTTTCCACAACACCAAACCATCTCTGATTTGTTAAATCTGAGTTAAATTCACTAAATCTAAGTAAAATAGTATATCTAATGTAACCCAACAGATCCAAGAGATTGTCATTTCAAAACATAATTGCAATAAAATTATTAATATGATAGTTTAATACTAATTTTTTCATACTGAATCTTAGAAATCTGGTATATATTTTATACACTCAGTGCATTTCATTTCAGACTAGCGGCATTTCAAGTGCTCAATGGCCACACGTGACTAGTTACGGGTGGACAGCACAGCGCCACTCTAGATGACTGGTTGTACACTGCTTCACGACTCTGGTACTTCATGAATGCTGTGACTTCTTGGCCCAGACCTTCTATTCTATCTCTACTCATCTAACCAAAATGCGGCTCAGGCATCATCCTCCCCGGGAAGTCTTTGTGGACCTCCCAGGACGCCCGCACTAAGTGCTTCTTTGCTTTTACACTTCTACTTTGCATGAAAAATCATCCCATTATGTTTCTGTCTCCTGTTAGACTGTGTTCAAGGGCAAGGACTTTACCTTATTCATTGTGTACTTCTTAGCACTTAGCACAGAGCCCAATGTACAATGGGAACTTGCTATATAACCTTTGAACTTAAACTAACTATGTCACTTTGGGGCAACTTAGTCAACTTCTCTATACCTTAATGTCTTCATAAAAATGGACTTGCATCACAGTGTTCTTTAGAGAATTAACTGAGATGATGCCTGTGAAGGTGGCTAGCATAAGTCTGGACACAAAGGAGTACTATCTTTTACTCTATTTCCTCCCAGAAGGCAGAAGCCATTTCTTACTGACCCTTGTATTACCCCAATCAAACGTGACATTTCAGACACATCTTTTATGGAAGAATGACCAATTAGATTGAAAATAAAAAAACCACCTGTAGTTATCAAAATTAATACATACATATTATATATACGTGCATATACTTTCCTATGCACATGAATATATGTGATTGATTATATTATGTTTCGTAGCATCTTTTATGCCTGGATGATTTTACATTTTCAAAAGTTTAACTTGAAACACAAATACGGCATAATTAAAGACTTTTCAGTATTATAGATCAGCATTTTATCACCATAAAAATAGATATCCTCTTTTTCTTCTTCCTAATCTTTCCAAGATTAAATTTTTAGAATGTAATTTACCATAATAATACTCAACAAATAAGCACTGTATTGGAACAATAGATTGTGATTTTTTTTTAATTTCTAATGAATTTATCTGAAAAGCTGATTTTTGTGTTCTAATTTCTGGCATGAGATATAAAAAAATATAAGTCCACTAAAATAAAGGCATCAGAAAGGCTTTCTCATAAATGACCACTTTAGGGGGAAAAATCTATAATTAATGGGATCAAAATTTCAATTGCTTCACATCTCTAAACTGATACCTAAATTTAATTATTATATAAATTGAACCATAACAGCACATGCATTCCTTTTACTAACACACATCAATATAATCCCAATTAAAATACTCTGTAAGACTGCCTACAGTATTTCAGATCGAAATAGCTTCTACTGAAATAGACTTTCCTGCCACTCTGATTTAGCATCTCACTTTCCCTTATCAGCAGATGGTAAGCCAAGTACTATTTAAATCCATATGTCGTCCATAGGCATAGTTCAAATAATGAATAAAAAGATGAACAAATGTTTTAGAGCTAATCAGATTAGCCTCTGAGTGAAAAAAAGAAACAGTGGAGTTTCATTTCCTGCAAAAGACTTACTACATCACCTTTGGACAACTGCAGGAGATACGTCTCTGTGAACCACACAAACAAACTAACTGTATAGGACAAGATACAGAGAAAGACTTTCCTGACTGTGATTATGCCTTCAAGAATCCTTCCTCTCTGCATGGATTCCAATCCTGAAGGGCCATGAATCTGGTACCAGGGGAAAACGGTAGTGCAGGCACAATTCAATATTCTCAGCACTAAGAACAGCGTAATTCACCAGCTTCCTTTTGCACATAGCTAGACCTTTTCTCTCTCCCCTCTCTCCTCTAGTTTCCTAAAGGGTCAAGAAAACAAACAAAAACTCCATTTGAAGAACAAAACTCCCTGACTCTTCCACAGAGTTAATTCCACAGATACAGCCGGTACTTTGATTCACCTCTTCTAGGCCAGGAGATGAGGAGGATGAGGTCGGGTTTGTAGTACAAACAACACATGCATTCCTCAGTCGGAAAAGTGTTCTCTGGGTCTGTTTCTAGCATGTTAGATGCCGCAGGCTCCGGGAACACTATCGACCAGTACCGTTCTCTTCTTCATATAACGCTTTCCAGGCTGTAAGCCTTTGATTCCTGGGCTTGGTCATGTAATTACTGGGATAAACAATCCCAGTGCACATTTCCTCTTACCTTGCACCCAGAACCCTATGTTCTAAAAGATTCTCTTCCTTAAAAGGGAGCAGTACAGAAGTTTGGTGAAACTTTCTTCCCACATTTTAGACTGAACAGTGTTGATCACTATGCTCTATAAATTAGAAGCTGTGCATAAAACTAATTACTTCAACCAAAATCGAACCTAGAAAGACTCTACAAAACAAAGTTTTGTCATTGGATATTGGATTCATGATTTTAAGAAGTAAAGATAAACCTTTTAGGTTTTATTGGAACTCATTTAAAACCTAGACACACAATGGCTGACTGCTTCTCTGGATTCCTATATTAAAAAATTCTGTGAATCCTGAGATATCTCTGCTTTACCAGATCACTTTTAAAAAATTCAAATTTAAAAAGGGTCTAGCAAAGCTAAAATATTTTTAAATTTTGTAGATGAACCCAAATTTCTATAATTGATCTTTTCCAGAATAAGCAACTCACTAAGTAATATTATACTCTAATGATTATTAGAAAAAAATTGCATGTAAAAAATAACTCACTTAATCTTTTGGTCCTAAACAGCTTTCAAATATTAATCAGATTGTAATGAATTATGTAGTTTGTATAAACCATGGTAGAAAAATTACAAGCAGCAGCACTGCAGTCTCATGCAGAAAGTAAGACATGATTTTCCAATTTTTTTTTAAAGTGCACATATCCTCATAGAATTCTAGTCAACTAAAAACATATCGATTCTAGACCTCCTAAGAGATGAGCAGTATAGCAGGGCTGATGAGAAATAGAAATATAAAAATGGCACAGTCCCTCTCTCTCAGGAGATCACAATCTATTAAGAGAGAAAAATTCACAAATGGCTAAATCATTAGACTTGGTATTTGCTGCTTTCTCCTATCTTTGCTCTGTTATGCCTCAAACTTGTCCAAATGCCCCCTGCTTCAGGGGAAAATCCTCAAACATAAACACACACACGTGCACGCGCGCGCGCACACACACACACACACACACACACACACACACACACACACCAGCCCACACACGTACTTCAAAGGACTTCAATTTCAGGCCCAGGGAATATCACAAAAACCCCACTCATATCACTGCAGCTAAATTCATACATGAAATTCGTAAGGATTAGAAACTACAGGGTGCCAACTCAATTCCAGGCCAACCTGCCATGTTTGAAGACTCATATGGCTTATTAAAAATAGAACTAAGGGGCGCCTGGGTGGCTCAGTCGGTTAAGTGGCCAACTTCAGCTCAGGTCATGATCTTGCAGTCCTTGAGTTCAAGTCGTGCGTCAAGCTCTGTGCTATCAGGACAGCTCAGAGTCTAGAGCCTGCTTCAGATTCTATGTCTCCCTCTCTCTGCCCCAACTCCATTCATGCTCGCTCTCGCTCAATAAATAAAAAAAATATTTAAAAATAGAACAACTAAGACTTCTGACTGATCCTAAATATGATGCAAGTGTCCTAGAAAGGTAGAACCAACTTGGGCTGGAAGATGGATAATTAACTAATCTAAGCCCATGAGTCCAAATGTAAACCTCAACTGTATTAGAACTTTACTTATCTCAGAGACTTCTAGCCACCTATAGTTTGGTTAGCTATTACGAAGCAAGTCAGATTCATAAACTCATGATTAGACTTCATGGTCCTACAAGATTGGGAAAAAAAAAACCACTTAAAAAAAGCAGTCTAGCTATAAAAACTTAAAAGGCTTATATTAATAACGAAATTGATACACTTAAGACAGTTCCTTTACTTTTCAACCATTATGCTGTGTCTATAGAGAATTTTTGAATTTGACTGCCAAAAATTCTGTGATCATCACACCATGCACTATGGCTGATTTTTAAAAAAAATACGTTTTAATCTTTACTTATTAAAATAAAATGAAATTTAAAAACTGATGATTTTTCTTAATATTAAATCAGTAAATAGACTAGTAAAAAGATATGAAGTCTATCTCTTAGATCCAAACTATTTATAGAACCGAAAGTCTTGAAGCTTGGAAGATTTTAATCAAGACTTCCATTAACCCCCCCTACCAATATCTCAAAGACTGTAGGAATTTTAAACAAAAGGGAAAGCAATGCTCTTAAAATGACTTAATATAATACAGTATGAAGATATGTAACAGTTTTAGCTGTTAAACAGGTGATATATTGCAAGCAAGGATTTCTCTTTTTTCTCAATGACAAAATAAGACATTAAATAGGACATGAAAATGAGCAAACAGATTAAATCCAAGAGAAATAATTAGGTATTAAATCAGAACATTACATAAAGCTAAAATATAATAGTTCTTATACATAACAAGTCAAATTGGTATAGTATGTATGACATGTTTTTAAATGATATTCAAGAATATTTTTCACTTATATTTGAAAGTAATGGCCCTGAGTAAAGTTATTTTAACTTATATTTGATTAAAAGGGTAATTAATATGCATATACTATGTACATATTTATGTAAACCATATATATTTTTTAAACTTTCTGAAACTTATTTACAGCAATTAATGAAATTATTAAATTCTTACTTCAGACTTTGATTAAAATACCCAACTTTGCTCTCAAATTTACTCTTTCCTTTGGGTTTAGCATTAAATATAAGACTCTTGAGGCGTGTATATTTCTGTAAATATCTAAATACTATCAATTAAAAAAGGTTTTCCCATGCACAGAGGATCTTAAAATTTGATCTCATAAATATCAAAATAGTAACTTTCACTCGGGGGAGGGGGTGGCTTACCCACTATTCTATCTTTTTTAGCTGGAGTAACACAGCTCATCTTCTACTTGTATGCTCTTTAGACTTTGGGACCTTGATTCTTCTTCAAGTTTTCCAAACGCCGAAGTTCTTTTTTATTGTTTGTTGCTTGTACCCTGGTGGTCCCCTGTTTCATCCATCCCCATCTATTCAAACCCCAACCCTATTCAAGAATCAACTGATAAGTAACTTATTCCAGGAAGCCTTCCTTGATGGCTGAAATGAGCAGAAGACATTTCTTTTCTAAAACTTTTTAAATCAATAAAATAAAAAACCATATTTAATTTATTTCACTTAACAGCACTTGACACTCCTTCTCTTACACTATAATCCTTTTTTCCTGAACACTGTCTCCCCTATTGATTTCCAAATGACTTGAAGAATCAGTGTTCACAGCATGATAATATTGTTACTACTCCTAGAATATTTTGTGCAAACGAGGCTTCCAATATACACTCTATTAAATGAACGTCAATTAACTTAGAAGTCATTCCAACCCCTAGATTTCCTATAATTGATGTCATTTCCTGCTATCTCTTAGATATTTTCATCTGAATGCCCTCCTAACTTGGTAGGTTTTAAGACTATCTTTGTTAATGTACACTTACAAAACAGTTCACTCTAGAGTTTTGCTAATGACACCACCATTCATCAAAAAGCAACACAGTAAAGAATGTGGACTTTAAAACCAGACTACATGGGCATGATCTAGCCTGACCCACTCACAAACTAGCCAGGTGACTTTGGGCAAGTGACCTTAACATCTATGAGACTCTACTTCTTCTATAAAATAAAATCAAAGGTGGCATCTAAGTCATGGGGTTATTGTGAAGATTCAGTGAGTTACTACAGATAAAGAGCAGGGCCTGACCCACAGTGATTATCAAAAGTTAACTATTATTAGACTCCTCTTCCAAACTCAAAGACTCATGCAGCATAACATCCTTCCTCTTGGTTACTAACACATGTAAACTCTTAGAGAATCTACATCTAGCATATCTATGGAAATCATTTCTCATTTTTACAATCCTACTGTGAACTCTTTGTTACTCGTATGGTAATATTAGCCTACTAATTAACATCCCTCACCCTAATTCTGGACACCTACCCACACCCATCCAGTACCCTACATAAAATGCCCTATTAACATTATTAAAGGTTTGATCAAATTATTCTGGGCTCCAAATCTCATGATGGTTCTCTATTTGCCTGTGAAGTAAAATTTTTTAAATCAGCATTTGAGGAAATCTTCCTAACTTATATGCCAAGTCTTAGCTCCCCAAACTACACTGGACATACCTTTGGTCAAACTTTTCTAAAAGTTCATTAAGCTAACCTCACATCATTCTAACTACATAGCTTGGCCTCCATGCTGTCATATTCACCTGCTGAAAGTCTAGTCTTTTTCTCAAAAACCAGCTCAGAAAACTCTTTATGGCAACTTATTTTATTTAGTCACTTAACTGAATGTGATTTGTTCCTCTTTAAACAACCAATGACCTTTCTTCTTCTCTCTCTTTGCCCCTTTTATGGACGGCTTATTTATATTAGGGTTGTCCATATACCTGTCTTGTTATCTATACTCGACTGTATAATACATGAGGGTGGGAATCCTGATTTACTCATAGTCATGCCCTTTACAAGGACTTTTATGGTTTCTGAAATCTGGTAGGTGCCAAATTATTATTTATTGGATGACAGGAAAAGGTAGAGATCAATATGTCATGGAATGGTTCTACAAAGTTGTCTTCAATTTTGGATTTCTATTTCCTTCAAGTCTTTTTATATTTTTTATTTATTATTTGTTTAATGTTTATTTATTTTTGAGAGAGAGTATGAGTGAGGAAGGTACAGAGAGAGAGGGGGACAGAGGCTCAGAAGCAGGCTCTGCACTGACAGCAGAGAGCCCGATTCAGGGTTTGAAACTCACAAACTGTGAGATTGTGATCTGAGCTGAAGTCGAACCCTTCACCAACTAAGCCACTCAGGTGCCCCCTTTTTAAAATGTTTATTTGTTTTTGAGAGAGAGAGACAGACAGACAGAGAGAGATACACAGACAGGGAGGAATAGAGAATTTCAAGTCTTTGGGAGTCTAGGTTAGTTTGGTCCAGTGTTGGTTCTTTGAGAATAAATCTCGAACCCAGATGTAATACTCACAACATAGTTAAATTTAGACACAACCACATACGCACTCAAATCTCCCAAACAAAACAAACAAGCATATTTTGTTGAAATTTCATGAACTAGAATACAACTAAACTCTAGTATTATGAAAGGACTTTGTATAGAAGAGTAAGATACTCGGAAAAGCAAATAAAAAGAGATCAGGCTTAGAATGGTTTTCTACCTGATTGTCATTCTTACTTTATAATAAAACTATGTAAAGGACCTTGAGTAAATTAAAATAAATTTAAAAATTTCAAAATAGAGTTTGTGTGCCAAATACTTCACTGAGTAGGTATTAGCATCAATTTTATGTGATCAGCAAAACATTAACTTTAAGAATGCTTTGTAGACAACTAATCCCTTAAGATAATATCTATCTATCTACCTACCTATCTGTCTGCCTATCTATCTGTCTGCCAGAATCTATCTATCTATCTATCTATCTATCTATCTATCTATCTATCTATGTATCTATCTTTACCTTGTTAAGACTCATTTCAGTACACCATATTATCTAAATAATCTTGAGTACCAAGGTGACTAAGGATCTTTTGACTTATGAAAGTTATGGTAATGTGACTTATATTTGCCAATAAACCCTGCTATTGTGTCATCCCGTAGAGGCACCTGATTATATGGGAATCAATTCTAACAACTTAAAGTTGCAAGCAAGATACAATTATTTAGCTACATAGATATTCAATACAACACTATTTATAACAGCAAAAACTGGAAATAATTTATATGTCCAACCACAAGAAATCAATAATTATCTTTTCTAGTACAACTAGTATAACATATAATGAAAAACTATTCAGTCAATAAATGTGATGTAGCATAATATATACTAATATGGAAAAATGTTTATAATTTATTACAAAGCAAAACTGAAGGTTATATGATAAAAACCTATAAATCTTTGTTTGCATGTATAGGACTATGTGCATTAAGTGTGTGTGTATGTGTCTGTGTCCAGAAAAGAATGCACTTAAGTGTTGAATGGCTATTTTCTCAGTTTTGCTTATTTATATTTTCCAAAATGCCTATAAAGAACAGATATATTTTAATGGAAAAGAAAAGCAAGAAATATGAATTTAACATCCTTTTCTCTTTTTGTAGACTCTTCCTAATTTCTTTCTCCATTTCATCCCGCCTCCTCTCCTGAAACCCATAGGAATCAAGTGGAAATATGGTCATTTTCACCATGACCACCGATACTTCAAGCAAGTCATATATGAATAATGGGATACTAACTCTGAAGGCGCATAAAAAATCCAAGATAGGTTTATAGTTTTAAGATTTCAGTGGGACGAAACTGAATTATTCACATCCATTTAACAGAGTTTGAGTGATTCACAGCCAATTTTATTTTTATAATTGTAATGAAACAGCTGGGATTAGTCTATTCATGGACTCATAAGAAATCTGCACCCCACCTACTAAAATTAGTTTCTGCATCCAAAATTCTGATTGAACATCTGACTGTGAACAAAACAGGCATCATCGCTCAATGCCAAGAAAGTGAGGAAACAGACTTAAAGCATATCATATTCTTGCCATAATTATTTTATTTCCATTGTGCATACTTCCCTATATCATCATTTACAAGAAGTCCCTTAATAACATGATTCTTTGAAACAAATTTATTTTGAAAGAATGAGCTTCCTTGTATAAGTTCAAAAAGCTCAAAGACTATAACTGTTGAAGATTTCAGACTGTGTTGTGATAGAGTTTTTTTTTTTTAAATAAGTTATGGATTGTCAGCCATTAGGGAGGGAAATCTGATTTAAGAACATCTATATCGGGGCACCTGGGTGGCTAAATCGGATAAGTGTCCAGCTTGGCTTTGGCTCAGGTCATGATCTCACGGTTCGTGGGTTCGAGCCCCACGTCAGGCTCTGTGCTGACAGCTAGCTCAGAGCCTGGAGCCTGCTTCTGATTCTGGGTCTCCCTCTCTCTCTGATCCTCCCCTGCTCATGCTGTCTCTGTCTCTCAAAAATAAATGAAATACATTTTTAAAAAAACCAGAACATCTATCTATATCAAATACTATGTGATTTCTCTTTGGATACCAGCAGTACAAAGTCTAAAATATAAGATTTTAGTCTAAAAGTTGCCTCAGGTATCAACTCACATATTTGAAAGTGTAAGGTTTTATAGAAAATTGGTCCTAGAATTTGCAGTTTCAAAGACATGAGTAACTGTATAGTTTAATCTCTATAATTTTCCAAAGGAAACAGTGCACAAGGATTGAATGACTCAGTCAGGGTCACATTGCTACTTAGTCACAAAGTGAGTCTGTAACACAAGCCTCCTTGCCTCCAAAATTCAGTGCTCTTTCCACTACGTCACAAGGGAAGAGTAAAAAAAATACACAAAATCTAATTTTACCAGAAAATAAAATCCAGTCATGCCTGAATCACAGCTAAAGACAGCCTATTAAAGGTGGGGTACACCCACTTCCAAATCCAACCTTAACCTCAACGGCCTAGACATCCTACTAAAGAATAATTAGGATATATTTTGGAGCATTCAGAAATATTTAAATCACATATGAACCTGAGACAAGATCTAAATTTAAGTTTGCTTTTAAAAGCAAATATATTATATATATTATAGTCTAAGATTGTGATAGTCATATTAACGGGATAATTAATCTGTAGACCAAGGATTACTATCTAAACAATCCACATTTTAACAATCTCCAACTTCCTTTAAGTAAGTTATGTAACTCAGGCAAAATAGATGGATTTTCTTGAATTACCAAGTTTCAGCTTATAAATTCTTGACGTTAAGAATGAGGTAAACCAAAGATGAGTACCTCCTAAAATATGGGCAGTATTGCTTCCATTGTGCCAGACTTTGCAAAACAGATAGCCTTCTAAAAAGCTGTAAGTCTGTAAAAGTATTTTCATTTTTTAATGTACTGGGAAAGAAGTTTTAAAGCCCTGTGATGAGACTTTTTTTTTAATAATTTTTTTAAATGTTTTATTTTTTTTTAATACAGAGAGAGACAGAGCATGAGAGGGGGAGGGGCAGAGAGAGAAGGAGACACAGAACCGGAAGCAGGCTCCAGGCTCTGAGCTAGCTGTCAGCACAGAGCCTGACGCGGAGCTCGAACCCACGAACGAGAGATCTGACTGAGCTGAAGCCGGAGGTTTAACCGACTGAGCCACCGAGGCGCCCCAGAGACTTTTTTTTTTTAAACAAGTAATTATTTTTAAGTGAATAGCTCACTCACATGAGGTATTTGTGCATTTTCAAATTCTCATAGATAAGTTTGACTTAAACTGCACATATAAATGACATCATACGTGTTTTCCTGTTATTGATTGGTAAGAATCGCCTGGAACTGTTATCTGTGGCATATAATCAGCACAACCTCAATGCTAATTGAGAAAGTATACTTGTGCTCCTGTCCTTTTAATATTTTATTAAGAAATAATAAAGACATAATACTCTATCTGACATTCTGAAATTCTACAAAGAAAAATACTTTTTAATGGGATTAATATGAATATTTCAGCAATAAATAGAAATGAAGATCATTAAATTCCATATTTTAAAGAAAACATACCAACTTCTTCTCTGCTATATTCCTTTGAAGCCCACACCATTACCCACTAAACAACCAAGGAAGGCAAAATCTGTAAAACTCGGTTGAGAAATTGTGAAGCAGAGCAGAACACTGCCCGGAACAAAATGAAAACAAGGGGAGAGAGAGAGATTTCTTCCCTGAAAAAGGCAGGCCTACCTGAGTCTCCTGTTTTCACTTACAACCCGTGACTCAAGTTTGCTAAAGAAAATGGATTCTGCCTGAAAACAAATTTCCCTACAAAATAAACTATGGTGCATACATAAGCATAGCATACCACAGTCCTGGCTCCTGGTCATTTGTTAAAACCACATATATGATAAGAAATAGCTCTAATTTGCCGCCTTCTTAGATACCTGCATTCATTATTAAATAAGTCAATTCACAATTTAACATTTAATCTAAAGTTTAATATTGCTAGGATGTAGAGGATGAATTCATTTTATATTTTAAAAATGAGACGTTTAGAGGACACTGAACACGATTTGTCATCAGTCGTGGGTTTTCTTATTTAAGTAACTGGAATTATAAGAAACTACCCTAAGGAAATGATGAAACAATAAAATAATACACACGAGCACATTCATCAAACTTTCTTTAAAACTAAAAACTGGAAGTTGCCTAACTGTGTACCAGGAGAGGATCTACTGAGCACATTAGGATATGACTCTTTCAGAGCAACATAGAGGCGGTAAGCCAAATACTGTGGGTTCATGTGTTGTTGGGAAAAGATATTTATGGTATATTGTTAAACAAAAGAAGATTACAATGGAGCGAGACAATGACCCATTAGTTGAATAAAGTATATGTTTGTATGCATATAAAAATAAATTAGAAACCAATATATAAATAAAAAAGTATTTGGGTTCGAACTTATGACGGTTTCCATTTTCTTTAGTGTGCTGTGTGGTAATACAGACACACTTCTTTTTCAAAAAGCATGGATCACTTGTGTAATTCTCAAAAAGTGATTTTTCTGTTTTGTACACAAAACATTTAGTGTCTAATTAGATGGAACAAATTATTCTGAAATTGCAGAAAGTCATCCAAGCGTTTATGAACAGATCATGGAGACGCAAAGGAGGCTGTGCAGGGCTCATAGAGCACGGACTACAGTCAAGCTTCCGGCGTCAGAACCGCATCTCTGCCATGAAAAGTGGTGCAACCTTGGGCAAATTAATGAATCTCTCTGCTTCAGTTTCCTCATCGAAATAAAAGGGCTAACAAGAGCTTCAACCTCAAAAGGGTTTGGTGAGGACGAAAGTTGTTAATACGGTAGTAAAACCAATGAAAAGGCAGTAAACTTTTAATCCTAGAAAATGAAACACTAAATTACGTCACAATCATAAATATCCAACTACATTAATCAAATTCTTTATTTTTTAATACTTCCATGGACACTTGTTATAAAGTAGTTCCCTAGGTTTTCTTCCCCCTCAAGGATTCACATTGGGCAAAAGGAGGTGTCCTCTTACTAGCCACTACATTACCAATTAAACACCTAATTCGAGTCCCTGAGAACAGATTATTTTCTGGAACATTTATCTACCAAGACTTTTTTCACGATTTAGCGTAAGTCTTGAATACCAAAGTGTAAACAAAATGTCACGCTACGGACACATGCAATTCAATAAACCACACGGTCATGGATCTTATCATTTTCCTCAAACAAAATACTGTGCTTGTTAAAAACCTGTTTTAAAAATCTTTGCTGGTATCCAAACTCTCATAAAAGTCTGACTTATAATCACTACTCATCTCTTTTTAAATGATACCAAAATTATAAGGTGTATCTTGCCTTTTAAAAATACATTTCTGGTTAATCATGATGTTACAAATAGGTAAATGTCCAGGGTACAAAATGGTTCATTGCTTTGATAATTAATATGCCCAAATTAAATCTAAATTGAGAAACTATCTTTTAAAAGAAGAATGTTAACATGCAAAATTCTGTGTGAGAGCTATGTGTTCGTTCTGACATAAGTAATGACACCAACCAACCCATTTATCACAGCACAATCATATAAATACAGATGTCCTGTATTTATAAAAACAAAAGGTTCCTTTGCTTTACTCCTAATCACTAAGAACATAAAAACGTATGCCTTAAGATAAAGTATTATGGATTTTTTTCCAAAATAAAGTCATTTTCCTAGTTCTATTTTACGTATAAGTTATAGTTAATTATAAACATCTATAAATGAGAATGTTGGTTCACAGAAATGAAGGAAATAAGTTCTTCAAACCTTCCTAGCAGCAGTATTCTGTTTGTCAAGCTTCCTCGAGTTAACTGGTAGGCCATTCTAGTAAATACTTTGTGTAAATACTTAATGGAAGTTCTCTAAGAAAGTCGAAAAGAGGGTAAAGACTATAACAATGGGAACAATATTTACTTTTTTGTTGGGAGCGAAAAACATTTTCCTGTCATTTTAGGTAATCAACACTTAGTTCAAGCCGTCCATCAGATTGGACTCTGCCAGAAAAATATTAGATTTACATCAAGGCTGTGCAGCTCATGGCTGACACACTTTTGAATCATTCTCCATCTGTTGCTCCTGAAACTTGGGCCACCTTCTGTATGCTCTTCATTTCCAACATCTAAGAAAGAACATTCAACAATGGGTTCCTTTTGAGGCCCTGTTATCTCCTGACTCATGCAGTCTGTGAGAAAAGGAAACCAAGCAAAAGATAGTTATACAGGAAATAATTAACAGACACTGTGCTGAAGGATACCATTTCACAGTGACTACAAACTTACAGCCCAATTCTCTAAAAGATACATCTGCTTCCCCTGCCTTACAAACTTGGGCCAGCAAAACTATGCCAGACTTCACAAAAGCCTACATTACAAAAAAAAGGGAAAAAAAAATGTGCTCCCAAAAATACTTGAACCGATGGAACTGACTTATAAAAAAGAAATTGGAATAGAAAATCCCATTGGTCAAGTCAATAAAATCAGATATATATGTAACAGATTGGTCTTACTTGTGATCAACTTCAAAAACGGTATACCAATATAACAGATGAATAACCTATAAAGAAAAAAAAATCAAGCTACCTAGATTTTATTTAATAAAAGAAAAACGATCATGTTCACTGTTACACTTAATTAAGTCAATGAATGGATTGTATTTTTAAAATAAATCTATATTCCAATTGAATTTAAATAATATCTTTTGTTTTTGTTTTTGTTTTGTTTGAGAGAGAGAGAGAGAGAGAGAGAGAGAGAGTGGAGGAGAGGGGCAGAGAGAGAGAGAGAGAGAGAGAAAGAGAGAGAATACCAAGCAGGCTCCAGCCAGAGCCCAATGGGATCATGACTTGAGCCAAAATCAAGAGCTGGACACTCAACCAAGTAAGCCACCCAGGCACCCCAATCATACCCTTTTCTGACAGGTGGACAGCAGAAATTCATGTACGCAGAGCAGAAGCACAGAGATATACAATGATTATTAATCTCTGGATATAGTAAACTGTTTTCAATATTTTATTCAAGTATCAACAAGTCAAATATCAAAAATTACCTAAAGAGAAAATTTATCAATGTGGCCTAAACACTACTATTTTATAACCAGTGATTATGGACGTACACTTCCCATTTTACCCGGTCTAGTTTATTCTCCTTGTTATTAAACAGATCTGTATGTAAATGTTCAAATGGAGTTACAACAAATCATATACATAATGTTACATCACTGCTACCTACACATAACTGAAAAACTACTTTTATTTTCATTAAACATGAAGGAAAAAGGAGTATCAGGCTTTTCCCTTGAAATCATCTTTAGTTAAAAAAAGTTCCTGCGCTCTTCTGTCACTGGTTGTAAAGGCATTCAACACTGTCGCTTGTTTGAACGTCTGTTTGGCTGCCAATGGACTGTCCCCAAAAGAACATTTTTGCATCTCAATAGACTGTCCGGTATCAACAATCTTTAAACTATAAATTTAACACCACTGAAGCAAGGGGGAAATAGCATCTACTTTGTGCTGTCTTGGTGTCACATTTACAAAACGAACAAATAATCATACTACTTTGCACTTATCTAGAACCCTGCATCTGAGGATCTCAAATGGCTTGACAAACATTAATTAACTAAGCTGCACAGAGCTTCGGTGAGGACGGCAGCCATCAGAATCCCCAGAGTGAGATGGACGGAGATCCTGGGAGGCCCCTTCTTTGACAGTCGGCGCTCAGCTTGGGACTCAACTCCCAGAACTTGAAACGGATCTCCCAGAGCATGGCTCAAGGTCTCTGCCAAAACCAAGTGGCACAAAATGTACATGTGGAAGCAGAAAGACGCTCCTAAATAAATTTACACTGGATCTAAAATCATTTTCTTCAGATGCATGAAGAAAGCAGACTGATAACCAAGGTGTCTAAACCTACAGAAGACGTAGGGCCATTGAAGTGCCTGACTAGGAGATGGGAGTCGTCCACCTGGATGCCGATTTGCCACACACTCTCCCTACAGATTTACTGTCTAAACTCAATTAGATTTCTGCATTTCATGAAACAAAAAAATGCATCTGATATTGTCAAAATCTCTGTGAAATTCAATGGCAGATTTTCTTTTTCCTATTACTATGGTTATCAGTTAAAAGACGTAACTTTCTATGTTATCAAATCCAATCTAAAAAGTCAATTACAAGAATATGATCTGGAATTTCTTATTCAGGAAATCATAGGACTAATACAGTTGCATTTCTATGAGTCTGTCTACAAAATGAATAAATAAAAACCTTTGTGTAAATACACATCATAGACGAAATTGGCCAGAAAAAGGCATACGCCTGTGCTGAGTTCTGAGTCCACTACAGTGTTTGGTTTAGAATGAGAAAGAAACATCAGGTTGAATATTTAAAACCAATTAATTTTTGCTTTAAGCACAGAAATATGCTAACTTCTTCACAGAGCCAAACTTTAAGTTTAAATGAAAACACTGCATTTTCAAAACACTTTCAGGAACCTATTTGTGTTTATAAGATCCTTCTAGAAGTTTTAAGAGTAACAAAGTCTTCACATAAACTTGGACTATTTCTAGCAAAGAGTATAAGACTTTCATGTTTCTTCCTACTCAGAAAAAAAAAAACAATGATTTTACAGGAATATTATGTGTTTAACATACAATAAAAAACTAGTTTCCATAAAGTAATTTAGAAGATAAAGCTTATGTTACTGTGTCCCCTGCCATTCTCAAACCACAATGGTCCACACTGACCATATACACAATTTAAAATGTTTTATAACAATATCAGTTCCATACTGGTAACAGAGAAAAATAAAAGACATTCACTAAATGAAAATATATATAAATGATCTGCTATTGAACACAAAACTAAAAGCCAAACACTTATCTAACTTACATAAAACTAAACAAAAAGAAGAAAAAAGAAATGAAGAAAACTGATAAGAAAATATTTTGAAATTTTAGTTCTCTGTGATTCTTGTATTTCCTTCCTCACTTTGAGTACAGCAACATTTCATAACGAAACCAGTTAAAAACATGTATCAGAAAGACCAATATCCTGAAAGCAACATTTTAACCACGTGCTTTGTGAACAGTCCTAAATGCATTCAGCCTGCTCTTTAAAAATGTTTCCACTATTCACCAGCACAGTGTTGAACTAATTTACTTTTAAGTTTGTTTATTTATTTTGAGAGAGTGCATGGAAGAAGCAGAGAGAGAGAGAGAGAGAGAGAATGAGAATCACCAGCAGGCTCTGCACTGACAGTGTCAAGCAGGGCTTGAAACCACACATCATGAGATCATGACCTAAGCTGAAATCAAGAGTCAGCCACTTAACTGACTGAGCCACCCAGGTGCCCCTGAACTATTTTAAATTAACATTCTCTGCTGCACAAATTTGTCATGCTTACTTGTTATTAAACTGTACAGTCATCAAAGTTGCTAGTCAAGTTTTTACTTTTAATGTTAGAAACTATATGTATAAATGTATTTATAAATATACTTTACTAAGGCTAGACTGTATGCACTATTCAATAAAAAAATCTTAAGACCTATTTTCTGTTTTTCAAATTACTTACTATTTCTAAATAAGCATGCCAAATAGCAAGATAATTTCAAGTTCCATTCTATTTATACGCAAATATGAATACTACATTCTGTATGTATGCATTTACATAGACAACTGTATTTTCATCCCAAACATGTAAACTATATTTACATATTTGTATTGTGTATTTATAAATTTTTACATTTCACTAATAACTAGACCCCTGCAATTACAAAATTGAAGCACACACATTGTTTTTATGACGGTGATCCTCTGCTGCGTTTCTCCTTACTGGTGGCAGACAAATGAATTGAGAAGTGTGGATTTGCTATAATGACTCAACAATCGCAATTTCTACCCACCCCCAAGGTAGGATTCTTGTCAAATTCACAATCAGAATGGGCTCTGCTTCTTAACTCCTTTAGATGTCTTAAAAAGCTAATCAGCTCAGATATGTGTATATTAAAAAGCTGCAATTCACTTAATACACTAAATACTTCACAAATTAAATTAGCCACACTTCCTATTACAAATAGCCCGTAAAACGGGTGATTTTCAAAACAAATATATAAATATTTATATATTTATACAAATATGTAAATAATATATACATATATAAAAATGTATACAGATTTTCAAAACAAATAAATATATAAATATTTATATATTTATATATTTATACAAATATATAAATAATATATACATATATAAAAATGTATACACAGATACATATACATATGTGTATATATGTATATATAAAATGTACTAGATGATTGCCTTTAAAGATCATAAATCCTGCAGTTAGGAATCTGATTATTTGAGAACAGTGTCTCACAAAGATTTTGTACTTCAGCAGCTAATATGGAGGAACTAAAGAGGCAGTTGCGATGATGCAACAGAAACTTGAAGTCAGGGAATTAAGGAAGTGGAGGCATTGAGAAAAACAACTTTTCAAAAAGTATGATCATGCCCAGTCCGCTCAAAAACTACACTACACTCATGCTCCGGGTTTAGACTTAAACACTTAAAAAATTACGGAGTGTTCCAAATTCTTCGTCATACAAATGGTGGCAGAAAAGGTAATATTCCAGAAATAGTCTGAAAGAGTCAACCAATCTGGTATTCAATGAAGATGTCCCAGATGAAAACCATTTTAAAATGGAAAAAAAAAAGGGCTAGGGAGGTCTAGTGATATGGACGCCAGGCACCCATTACAACACACTCTCCAGATGCAATATGAAACTTAAAAACATAAGACATATCATTACTGCCTGATAGCCAGAAAGCAAACGCCACTCGAGCCCAGAAGAGTCCCGGCATACTAAGAAAATGATGAGCATTTACAATTGCAGCTCCGTATGTATTTATGGGAAAGGAGCTTCCTGAATTGAATACCCTCTTAAAGAGCACAGCCACTGTTTCTTTCCTCAACTACTTATAATAATCTTGCTCCTTCCCTACAGGAGGAATCTGATGTTTCTCAGTGTACAAGGGCACGGGCTCTTCTCCCTCCGAGCCCTTCTCCTGGCTCCAGGGTGTGACCACAGCCAGGAAAGGGAATGATTTTTAGAGTTAACGGCGCACCTCTACGGTGCGTTTCTCCACTCCACCAGAGAACCTTGAGAAGCAGACACAGGCTGGTGAATCCGCAGGAGAAGAGAGCACAGTGGTCGAGCTGACACTGGGAAGAGACCTTTTCCTCTGCAGAATCCATCCAGAGAGATCTCAGTGGTCTCTGACCTGCAGGTCAGAGCACTGGGTTGAATGAACTCTATTTCCTGACTGGCTCTTCGGGGAAGGTTATAGCTGGTTTCTGATCCTACCTTCTAGGCACGAACAAGGCTTCAAAGTCATGCAGAAAGCTCTACATTTTCTCAGAGTCAAGGTGAAATGTCGAAGTGCTGGTGCCTTAGGCCAAAAGCAAGCATCACTTACTGAGTGCCCGTGAATTTTCAAAATCTAAAACATTTCTTAACACAGCTACATAGCATGAAGAGGGAGATCAAGGAGGAATCTTATCCTTCTCAGAGGTTTGGTGTTTCTGCACAAGACTCGGTCTTTCTCCCTAAAAAAGCCTGCTCACATAAAACACATGGTTCTCTTCTTTGGATGCTCTTCACACCATCACACTTAGGTCTGTCTCATTTCCCCCCCTCTTTTTGGTAACTAGACAACAACAAGCATTGTCATTCGTACACAATTATACTGATAGTGTTTTTTAAAGCTACATCTCTGTATTAGCATCTCACCATGGGCTTTGCATTTCCAGTGATCTAAATCTCTGCTAATTTCCTTGTTACCCGTATACAGTGTCACGCCACCTTAAAATTTAAAAGTCATTTACTTATTTTAATGTAACAGATGTGCAATCTTCTGGGATTCCGAACCTCCCTTCTCCAAACGCGGCCGCGCTGTTTTGCATAATCACCAGGAATGATTAGCCAACATTCAATCTGAGCTATGAGCAATGACAAACAAATGCCTGCCTGCCCCCATAACAAGTGTGTGCAGAGGACACACACACGCACATCAGCTACTTTCCTCCACTCCGGCCTTGTAGGGATAAATCCCCGGACTGAGACACATCATTTCGTTTCAGCTGGTGAGACTGCATGATTCTAAATCTAGAGAATGTATGTTCTCCTGGTTTCCCTTCAAGACATGTGAATGATTTAAAAATTAAACCTTCCTACCCGTAACAGGGACTGGGATTCATCCTTGGACTTGTTTTCTCCCGATGCAGGATACTGCTGGGTGAGGGTCCCGGGCTTCTCTCCGCCAGCCGGCACCCCCTGCAGGAATCCCTTGGTCTCCACAGCCAGGCCATAAATGGGTCGTGCCAGATGGGCAGCTTCGACACTGGGGCTATCCCTTAGAGTCTTTGTCTGCTCTTGGGTGCCGGACACCGGTGTCAGAAGTCCCAGGCTTGCCTGAGTATATGACGGGCTGCCTCTCAGGATGTCTGCCCCTCTCCAAGTCACGTTTCGAAGGTCATCACTTGAACTCTCGGTCCAAACTTTCTCCTTCAGCCCGTCCTTGTCTTCCACCTTCTCCCTCTTCACCACACTCTCAGAAATGGTCTCTCCCATTTTAGAGTCTGGATTGAGCAGACTGTAGACCTTGAGGTCAATTTTGGGCTCCTCCTTAATGGCGGACACAGCATGCCCGTCCTCTTCGCCGTTGGCTGTAGTGATGTCCTGTTCCTGGCAGTGCACCGTGTTGAAGTGCTCCAGTAGTGACTGAGTATCAGCAGCTGTAAAACTGCACTGACGGCATTTGTAGCAGCTGTGCGCTCTCCTGGAGGAGAAGAGAGTCGTTAGAAATCTAGCATTCTAGAGGGCTTTTAAGAAAAACGGTCTTTAAGCACCTGAATTTTATCTCGTGTAATGTAATAAGCAGAGCAAAATACACCATTCCCAATACCCAGAAATTAGAACGTAGTTCACTGGTATTTTTGTCTTTGGTTTTTTATTTTAATTTAAAAAATTTTTTTTAATGTTTTACTTATTTTTGAGAGAGAGAGTGCAAGCAGGGAAAGGGGAGAGAGAGAGGGAGATAGAGAATCCAAAGCTGACTCCACGTCAACAGCAGTGAGCCTGAAACGAGGCTCAAACTCAGGAACTTGAAGATCATGACCTGAGCTGAAGTTGGACACTCAAGTGACTGAGCCATCCCCGTCTTTGTTTTTTTGGTTTTGTTTTGTTATTTAGCTTATTAACTTATTTTGAGAAAGAGAGAGGTGGGGAGAGTGTCTAGCTCAACACAGGGCTCCATCTCACAAACCATGAGATGTCCAGAACAGAAATCAAAAATTAGCCACTTAGGGAGCCTGGGTGGCCCAACTGATTAAGCATCTGACTTCAGCTCAGGTCACAGGCTCATGTCATTGGCTCAGGTCATGATCTCACAGTTTCTGGGTTCAAGGCCTACATCAGACTCTGTGCTGACAACTCGGAGGCTGGAGCCTGTTTCAGATTCTATGTCTCCCTCTCCCTCAGCCCCGCCTGCCTGTTCTCTCTCTCTCTCTCTCTCTCTCTCAAAAGTAAATAAACATTTAAAAAAAGTTGGACACAACCAACTGAGCCATTCAGGTGCCCCTCACTGGCATTTTTGATTCCACATAAAGAATGTGACATCTCCTTTTGTTACATGAACAATTACAGGCATACACACACATACACACTGATGTACACACTCCAGCTAATTCACACTGAAAACCGGTTGGTTTGTTTTATTACTGAAGGACTTGCTTTGTTCAGTTTACTGTAGTTGAATAATCATCAATTCTATATTATTTAACAGATACTTATATATTTTTATACTGTTTTCATCAATGGACTTTTCACTTTCTATTTATTTAAACTAAACTGACATTTGTTTTCATTATAAATATATATATATATATCTAGTGTTAGGTGCTTTATACAGCTTTTACATGTATTAAAATCTACTTGATTAGAATGTTCTTTCCTTTCATAACATTTAAATCAATTTAGACAATGAAATGTGGTTGACTGAGCTACATAATCTACTATATAAGATGTATTAGAAGCTCAAGACTTTTTAAAACAAATTCTATCTATCAGTAAGGACTTAGGAACATTCAACAAATAGTGTCTGCTCGGTGTCAGGCAGCATGTTCGATGCCGTATGGATATAGTCATTAAAAGAGAATGTGTGAATGGGTGTTTGTGCATGTGTTTTCTTTCTCAAGGGCATAAACCAAAAGGACTTACTGTTGAATTTCATAGCATCCTCTGCTACTAAAGACGGAGCACTGTCATATTAAGACAACTGTTTGATTAACAAAGAAGAACAGAGGCCCTGCACCCCAAGAAGGCATACTGGAAAGGCACACTTTTTTTTTTAAACTATAAAAACTTTGTATGGCTCTCTAAATCCCATGAGAAACACTTGCTACTTCACTGATATAATGTGTTGCCAACTTAAAATAACAAATTGAGTTTTGAGAGCTATTACTTAAAGCCACTGAAAGATATGTACTCATCTACAGACCTATAGATAATCAGCACAAAGTACTTTGCCAGGCACTGGGTACACGCTGGTGTAGAGATGACACATAGTCTTTGTTCACCTGGTATTTGGAGTCTAGCCAGGAAGGATGGTCTTCACATTAGACTACAAATAAATATAAAGAGTAATATGGGCTACGAATGGAAAGGATAGGGTGGTAACAGGGTTGATGGGTTGCATAGGATGGTCTGGAAGAGAAAACCAAAGGATGAAAAGGAGTTATTCTTGTTGTAGGAAGAGGGAGGGGAGAGGCACATTCTAGCAAGTATGAAATACTGAACAGAGGCCACTGCTGCTTTAGAGGAATAAGTAAGAGGAAGTATGTCAGTGAACAAGCTGGAGGGGTCATCTAGAGATCTGAAGGCCGTGGTAAGGAGGCAGATCTCTTCCGAGGCTAAAGAAAGCAACTGCAAGGTCATAAGCACAGAAGTAGCAAGGTTAAATGTATATTTAAGTCACTTGGGACATTAACAGTGTCTTATTCCCTTATGAGACCCGTCTGAGGGCTGAATATCCAAAAGAATGTTCACATTTTATGGGAGCAAAATTCAGAGATATTATAGCATGTAACAAAATCTCACCCAGTATTTGTTGAGAGTACTTAATGCGATGCAAAATTATCTTCTGATCATTGAGAACTTACATTTGGTTGAATAAATATGGATATTTAATTTCTAATTTTTACAGAACATTGTTTTCTATCTTTTCTCCTATTTCTCTTCATTGTTTAAGTAGTAAAGATAAAACAAAAGGAACTACAACAAAGGTAAATAATTTAAGGATGAATTGAACATAAAAATACAATATTAAAATTAATTTTCTCAAGTGAAAGAAGCCTAACCCTTAAGGAGAAGATGTCTATAACTGAAAGGAAGAATCTTGCCCTTAAGGTCAAGGCCAGAAAACCCCATAACAGGATTAAGATTACAAAGGACAAAAGACAAGACTCAAAATCCAGGACTTGGAATCTATGGGAAGTTCAAGTAAAAAACCTTCCTACCGAGAAACTACATTCAAGTATGTCCCATACCTGATAAAACTGAGATAAACTTGAGATAAAATTTTACAAAGAAAATTGTTACATTTACCAGGCTCAATCATAACAGAGAAAAATGGACGCATCAGAATGGTTAAAGTTCAAAACATACCCAGGAAATACTCTACTGAAGATAGACCACACAACCTACTGAGTCACAAAAAACAAACAAACTTCAGGAAGCACGTTTGCAAGCTCCGAGCAACCTTCACTCGTAGACAGGTCATCACCTACTCCAGCAGTAAGTTTATGGTTTCCTTCACGTGTTATGATCTCTGCCTTGAAATCTGTGAAGGGATCCCTTCCTAAAAATTAAGGCTATAAATTGCCACAGCTACTTCTACCCAAAATGGTGTTTTATACAAAACAGAAAGTACAAAAAGTATTTAAAAAATCCCAAAGATCAAAAATTCTAAAGAACTATAGAGCTGTTATTTCAAGAAGTAAAGACAATTAAATTCTAGGGCAACAGGAAGGAGAAAGTAGAAGAAATACAACTTCCTAGAGCACCATGCAACAAAGTACTTTAAAATGCCTTAAAATATTTAAAGACAAAATATTTACTGGAGTAGGAATTAGTCCATGTAAGAGTATACAGACTCTAGAATATGAATGCATGAGTTTCAATCTTGGCTCTGGATTTTACTCTGTGTAACTTTAGATAATTTGCTAAATTTGCCCCAATGTTTTCATTTGTAAAATGAAAATAATAGTGCCTTTTGATACAGTTCTTATGAATATTAAGTAAATAACACTCATAGGAGGTAAGTAAATAAGAGTTAACAAGTATAAATCCTAAAATTAAATACAGCCCCTCTCTTCTGTGTGACTCTGCATTCTTTACTTTTGTGCAAAGAAGTTTAAATTTACAAACTAGCATTTTGGTACCATCCTTTTCCATCCCCCTATATACCTTGGCCATCACATACATCGTTCTTAAAACCAAGCTAATCTCCTAGGAGATCCTTTGCTTTAAGCCACTGACAGGTGGAATATACTCTATGCCCTTTCTGCCTCACCTAGTGGTGTTCATTAGACTGAAAGAATGAGGAAGTTAGTATCTGCTTCATTGTCAAGCTTTAGTCTCTTTTCATTAATAGACCCAGAATCTTAAGACTCTGAATAACAAAGATAGAAAGGGTATTACCTGTGTTTTACTAAAGTCTTAGGAGATGAAAATGCCTTTAGCAGATTCCATAAGGTGGTAGAGAATCATAATATGTCTCAGGAATTAAGATTATGTGCCTTCAGTATGTACTTATTCTGCAATCTTGAAATGTCCTTGAGTCATATTGTTCCTCCACCAAATAAAGACAGTACATTCAACACTTACCCAGAAGTTGACTGGGATGTCCTCTTAAATATATAAAGGCCCTGGGCCTCTGCCAAGGCAATGGATTTATCACAAAGTATCAAACTCAGAGAGGGTGTCTCCTGTCCCCAAGGGACAACTCCCTCACTCCTCGTAAGTTTCATCAAAAGCTATTCGGCCCTGAAGAAGAGCTTTTGATCTGACTGTTCTAGGCAAAACCTTCCATGAGACAGGTACTGGAGGCTGTCAGGTGAAAGCAAAACTCAAAAACAGAACAACAAAACACTCACACATACACACGCACACACAAAACAAAAACAAACAAAGAAAACCAGAAACTGCCAAGATAAGGTGTCAGTGAGAGCCAGGTTTTATGGTGAAAAGACACTGTAACAGGAAAGACACTAAAACAAAGTTGTGATAACACGATGAAATCACACACCTTTTCTCTTGAAGAGTTCAAAGCACTCACACATATCTGATCTCACATTCCACTGAAGTACAAAGCCCATTTTACAGATAACGAAACAGGGGAAATAGTGACCTGGCCATTTCATTTACATCAGGTCAGGAATACAGGGCCCCTCCCTTCCAGGCTGATGTTCTATCTTTCTACCCTTAGCTGCCTAATTTTTAGCTTTATACAGAAATAAATGAAATTACTGGTAATATGGAAAATGGAAACAGGAGAGGAAGGGAACCTGGTCATCTGACAGCAGAAGACTACAGCAATAGTTTGCAAAACAGGCTGTGTAGAGCACCCGCAATTACGGAGCTCCTTACCAATGCAGCGTGTAAGGCGCCTCTCCCTGCCCCACTGAATCAGGACCCCCTGGGCATAACCTGAGAATCTGAATTTTGAACAAGGTCCCCAGGGGACACCAATGCAGGGGCCAGCATCTAAGGGACTCCATGAATAGCTATGTCGTGGTTCTAAACAAATTACTGACAAGACATCCCCAATCCCCCTAACTTTAATGAAACACAGGTAATGTCCTTAAGATTCTGGGTGTAACAACTATTAATGAAAAGAGAGTAAAGCTTGACAATTAAGCAGTAAACTGCTAAACAGGCTCAGTCTTTCAGGCCACTGAACACAAGTAGGTGAAGCAGAAAAGGTGATTTGCTTCATAGTACTCTAGAGACCTGAAGGAGACTTCTTTCTCCCAATATCAGTCTTAAATAAAGGATAGAACATATTTTTAAAAGACAACATTACGTTCAAAAGCTTAGAGAAACATAAACTTTTAAATAACCTACACTAACCTCTAGATCAGTGTTTCTTCTCTAACATGTCTACGAATCACCTGGGAATCTTGTTGAAATCCAGATTCTGATTCTGGAAGTCTGGAGTACCCAAGATTCTGTATTTGTTATAAAATCCCAAATGATTCTGATGCTGTTAGTCCCCAGACCACATCTTCAACAGTAATAGGGGCGCCTGGGTGGCTCAGTCGGTTAAGCATCCTGCTTCGGCTCAGGTCATGATCTCATGGTTTGTGGGTTCGAGCCCCACATTGGGCTCTGTGCTGACAGCTCAAAACCTGGAGCCTCTCTCCCTACCCCTCTCCTACCCATTCGTTCTCTCTCTCTCAAAAATAAATAAAACATTAAAAAAAACCCAGCAAGAGTCACGAAGCCATGATCAGAAATAACATCAAGAGGGGTATCAGTTTTGAATAAACTCTCAGCATTTGACAGAACATTTTCAAATGAACTCTACATGATGAGCAACATCATCTTCCCTTGTAAAGCACATACAACATTACCCACCTCTGAGAGTCAACAGTAACAGCTTTGGAAGTTAAAACTACAAATATAACATTGTCAAGCATAATCCCCAAAACATAATGGATCTTTTTCTTATTTCATTGCTTGAGGATCATCTTTCACTATTTTTAGTGGGATGTACTTATATACATTATCCTTCAATATATTCTCATCCCTACTTCATAGGATAAGAATCTGAAGCACTGAGGGGCACCTGCTTGGCTAGTTAGTTAAAGTCTAACTCTTGATTTGCTCAGGTCATGATCTCATGACTCATGAGAAGGAGCCCCTTCTTGGTCTCTGTGCTTTCAGCTTGGGATCCCTGTTAGGGATTCTCTCTCTGCCTTTCTGCCCCTCCCCTGCTTGTGCACCTTCTCTTTCTCTCAAAATAAACAAATCAACTTTTAAAAAATTTTAAAAAAGAATCTGAGGCACAGACAAGTCAATCCACATAGAATAACATCGAAACATGACACAATATTTAGCTCTTGTCCATGGGCACTCTTTCATGCATGCTGTTTGGTAGCTGATGCAATGCTACCAGCTTACTCAGGAATTAGTTTCTGAAAGATGTGCACATATTCTCTGACATGTGTCATTCTCTTAATAATAGCTGAAAGACCTTCAACATAATGCCATGTCCACTAAAAATAAAAATAGATGAGCTAACACCTACTAGAAGAAACATTACTGAAGAATAAAAGTTTAGTCACTGTGAAAATACATTACTTTGGACTCACCTCTAATCTACAAAATGGATTTAACCTTATCAGCTTACTATGTAAACCTCAAACAAGTTCAAGGACTCTTCCCTGCATTTCCCAAGATCCACGTTCTCACCCATGAAGACTTCCCAATTGACTCAACCCAAGAGTAAACCCAGCATCATCTGAGTTACTCTTGATTCGTTTTCTTCTGAGGATTTTTTCCACATTGCCTTTTATTAAAATCTTGTGAGTTACACTGTAATTGCCTTAAGTTCAAGATCAAAGTTCACACATCTCTGTATCCACTCCCAACCAGAACATCCAAGAGTAAATCTATACTTTAACAAAAAGAATGAACCACTATAGCTCTGTGGATGTTCAGAATGATGGATTGATTATGCAGAATCACAAAGCAGCAGAGAAATATTAAAAGTGCATAGATATTTATAGATGGTATATTTTCAATGGCTTTTTGGAATAAATTCTTCATTATTAAAAAACGCACAGAACTTCTGGCTACATTAAGCCACACTAATTGAAAAGACAATACAAATATATGCCTTGCATTAATTTTAGTTCTATATACTCCTGCCAAATTGATACCAAATACTCTCCTCATGCTACCTAAGGATAAAACATGTCATTTTGTAGATCTCCCTCGCCCAGGGCTGCCAGATAAACACCATGGCAACTTGAATGTCAGTGCAAACAACCAAATACTTTAGTGTAAGTATGTCCCATGCAATATTTGGGATATACTTACACAAAGTATCAGTATGTTTCATGCAATATTTTAGATAGTGAGGACATGAATCAAAGAAATGTATTTAAAAAGCTAAATCATCACTGCTTCCAGAGAAAACCACTAGCTGCCTAACCAAAGACCAAATTGGACTTAATTCAAGCGACTTAAAATTTCTGTGAGAAAAGATGTTTTATTCCTTATTCTACTTAACAGAATTTTCTTGTGCTATAAATATGAACTTATTTCAAGATCCATTCATCTTTCAATGCACAGTGGCCTTAATAATAGTGTTTTCATTCATCAGTAAGGCTAAAACATTATTTTCAAAATCCATAGCGGGCTGAGGTTTTCTAGATTTTAAAAAAAGATCAGCTAAAACATATAACTCCTTTTCTTTTTCTTTTTGAGAGAGAGCAAGTGTGGAGCTGAATGGGCAGAGGAAGAGAGAGAGAATCTTAGCAGAATCCACACAAGGAGTTAAGTCTGATCGGGGATCGATCCCACAACCCTGGAATCATAACATGAGTAAGCTGATTTCAAGATTCAGATGCTCAATCGACAGAGTCACCCAGGTGCCCCAAGATGCTCCTCTTTTATTACCCTACTCTGATAATATTTCAATATTTCTATCTTCATAAGAAACCAGCCTACAGTATCTCTAAAGTCCACTCAGATGAATCCCTTTTCTCCTCTAAATGTAAACTTCCAGAGATTTCTGCCAACATTTGAAAAGCTCTCCTCTACCAAATAACTGCATTTCTTAGCCACAGGTTTCTTCTTTAATAGCTAAACAGAGCACTGAAGCAAATGAATACATCATAAATACTCATCAATCAGACTTCAAAAGGTTATTTTTTTGGTAATTATGGAATCTAACACCTACAGACAAATTACCACCGAAGAGTAAGAGGAGGGTGATTTAATTTAAATATAGATCAATAGATCTGATATCTAATAAAGTTAGTCATTTCTGTAATACCCCTTTGCTGGTATAATGGCCTCTACCATGGGACACTTGAGATTAATGAAATTGGAGAATGGGGGAGTGGAAAGCAGGTGAAGAGAGTATCTGAGAGACAAGGACACACACACACACACAAAGGAATTACAGGTGAGTCACCAGCTCAATCAACTTTTAGAGCCTGAACATATATTAATATTCAGCCTTAGTCAAGTACAGAGGAGTGGTCTACAAAATATGAGATAAACTGAACTTTGTATAAGATTCCACTCAATCCACTTATGTTTTTAAAGCTGAAATAATTTGATTAGTATTTACTCATTTGGGGTAGCTGTTTGGTTTTCTTTTTTTAAGGGGGTATGGGATGATTTCATTTCACTCATGTCATATCTGAAAATTTTCAACTTATGATTCACTTAATTCACTTTCAAAAAGAAGATATCCCCTCCCAAATATTCGAAATAGGAAGACAAACCTCTGCATAAAATAGAATGTGAATAAGAAATAGGATATGATTTCCACAAACTAATATGAAATAGAAATTATAGCAAAATTTATTTTATTCCAGTAATTGACAATCATTCTTGTACAAAAGGAATTCAGAACCATGAAATCTGAAATTCTAATAATGTATACAAATAAAGATAGTGCCATGGGTGAGTTATTTTCTTGAGGGATTATAATATCCTGGGTAATGTTTTGTCTCACAATGGGAATTTTCAACATGAACAATATATTAGGTCCATTTCAAGGTAGTACAGGCAAGTGATTTATTAGGTATTGTTTAAAAGAACATGTCACATAAATATACACAAACCTAAATGTAACCATCATGGCCCTGCCCTTTGAGAAACTCTGTCGTAATGCACTGTATACTTGGCTTTTCCAAATGTGTTGATAATTAAGTGCTTATCATAAAATCTAGCCTTCGGAATTGGCAGAGCACACTGTGTTCTTTTCTGAGCTCTTTTAAGTTAGTTAATTTGACCAGCTATGGTATCTAGTGTTATTTCCTTCAGCCCACGTTATATATTTTATGTCTAAAAGATTCAAGCACTGCTTAAAAAATTTTAAATGCATTAATAAGTCTTAAGTTGGACGGGTGCTGGTCATCACATGTGCTACCAAAAAGTATGTCAATTTTCACACATTCTAGATAACAAGCAGGTAGACAATGATATTATTAATGATTTTTAAGTAATGATTTAATCACAAGAGGAATTGGGCATTCCCTCAAATATTTACTGGACTTATGTATTGTTGAAAATTGATATTTCATTTTCATTTAAAAATTTAATATTTTAGTCATATACACATTCTACATATATGTGTGTGCTTATATAAATATATATGCACATTTATATTTAATAATGAATGTTATAAAAACATTCATTTTTGTTATAAAAATGCTATATAAATACAAACTAGAATATAATCATAGGATGTTATGTATATTTATCTATATAAATATATCTCAATGTGCCCTCTATGTGTGTGGGCATATATTCATATACAGAGAAATTCTGAGAGAGCTATGTGTGTGTGTGTGTGTGTGTGTGTGTGTGTGTTGTACACACACTCAGAGAGATGACACAGAAGAAATTGTATTTGTGGTATAGTTCCATATATGTGCATGAAAGTATATGAATATATATGGCATATATATGAAAACACACACATATATAATGAGTGTATACATATATATATATATATACATATGGTATTGTTTTTGAACTTACATAAAATGGTATTCAGCTGTAAACAGTATTCAATTTATTTTTATTCACTCAAAATTATGCTTATAAGATTCAGATGTCATATTCAACTGTCATTTATCAAATTCACTACTGTGTAATATTCTACTGTATAAAAATCTAGAAATTAATAACAGCTATTATTATGAGTTGGTATTTTTCCTGTTTTTTTCTTGTTTCTGATTTTTGTTTTGGTATTCTGTTCTTTCAAAAAAAAAGCAGAACATTTTTCTGAATATTTCTGCACAGGTTTCCTACTGTACTGATGAAGAAAGTATCTGAGGAGTGAAATTATGCTCCCATTGGGAATCTGAGCATCTGATAATGCCAGAATTTGTCAAATTCACTTTATGCAGTCACTTTATGCAGTACTGACCAGTTTTACTCTTTGCAATTTTTTAAGCTTATTTATTTATTTTGAGAGAAAAAGAGAGAGGGAAAGCATACACATAAGCAGGGGAGGGGCAGAGAGAAGGAGAGGTAGAATCCCAAGCAGTTGCCATGCAGTACACAGCCCAAACTCATGTGGGGCTCGAACTCAGGTACTGTGAGATCACAACCTGAGCTGAGATCATGAGTCTGATGTTTAACTGACCGACTGCATCACCCCGGCATGCCACCCTTTATATTTTTTAACATCCATGTTTTCTGAGATACAGAAAACGGTTTCTTTTGTTACTATTTGCCTTGTATAACTTCATCTATTCTTACCTTTTTGTTACTGAGGCCCAACTTAATTATACGAAGTCAAAGGATATTTTCTGTATCATATGCCACTCTGCCTAATACTTGTCCACTCTTCTAAGTATTTTAAATCTGCTTGAAAAGCATGTGTATCCTCTGAATTGTTCTATGCACAATTGATATGTTTTAATTAAAATAAGTTTGCTAGGGGCGCCTGGGTGGCTCAGTCGGTTAAGCCTCTGACTTCGGCTCAGGTCATGATCTCACGTTTGTGGGTTCGAGCCCCGTGTCAGGCTCTGTGCTGACAGCTCCCTCAGAGCCTGGAGCCTGCTTCTGATTCTGTGTCTCCTTCTCTCTCTGCCCCTCCCCCTCTCATGCTCTGTCTCTCTCTGTATCAAAAATAAATAAAACATTAAAAAATAAATAAATAAAATAAAATAAAATAAAACAAGTTGGCTAATTTGCTGTTCTAATCTTTTGTATTTTGAAGATTTTTTTTCATTCAACCTCTGATAAGAAAGGTTTCTTAACCTCTATCACTTTGATTGTGGTTTGCCATATTTTCCCTGTAGTTGTCCATCAATTTTTGTTTTACATATAGATTTATTTATATTTTATATGTTTAGAATTGTTCTATTTCTCTCAAGAAGTGAACCTCTTATCATTATATATCGATTTATCCCTCCTATGCTTTTTATATTAAAGTCTAAACTGTAGGAGATTAATAAAGCTATCTTACTATTCCTTTGGTTTATAATGCTTATAACTCCATCTATTTTTTGTCATATCCTCTCCACAGCCTTATATTTTTGAGTGTGTAGCCTGTAAATAGCTTATATATAGTTAAACTTTCTTTTTGTTAAGTTTATTTAATTATTTTGAGAGAGAGAGAGAGAGAGAGAATATAAGAACAAGTGGGGGAAAGGCAGAGGGAGAGGGGAAAGAAAGAATCCCAAGCAGCTGCACATTCAGCGCAGAGCCCAATGTGGGGCTCAATCCCACAAGCATGAGATCATGACACGAACTGAAATCAAGAGCCCAATGCTTAACCGACTGAGACAGCCACCCATGTGGCCCTTGGATTTTCTATTTTATTAAGTCTGACAATACCTTTTAAGTGGAAAGTTTAATCTATACAGGTTCATTAAGGTTTTGACAGCTGGTCTTTTCTTTTTTTACCATCTTACTTTTGGAATTCTATTTATCCATTTAAATGATCATCTATTTATGCATTTTTACCTTATATCCTCTCTTGCCATTTTTAAGGAAATAGAATTTTATTTTGTTGCACCATTCTCTACACCATTCTCTACGTTATGTACCCATTTCCTATTCTTTCATTGGTTAGCCTTAAAAGTTTCCAAGTATGCAGAGCAAAGTCCTAACTCACTAACTCCAGAAAATTCCAGGGCCTTACAGCACCTTACTTCTGATCATATTCCCTATAAATGTTCATACTGTGTTGCGCAACACCTTAGTCTATCTTTTTTTAACTGCATAAATAAGGCAGCCTATGGTTGCTTGATTTATCCACAGTTCCCTGGCCTTTGCCTATATGAAAATATTTTGCTTTTTTTGGAAAGTTGTTTTCATAGGTAAGCAATACTAGGTCGACCATTATTTGTGTTTATTTCCTTCAAAACTTTGAACAAACTTTCTCCCTCTTCTGGTTTCCTTGTTGTTGATAAAAGTCAATGTAATTGTCTTTTCTAAGTAGTTGATATGTAGCTTCCCTCTACAGGCCCTAAGGCAACCTCTCTAGAATTTTAATTATTACTACAATGTGTCTGTGACTGAATTTATTTGTTTATATCCATTTAGTATAAGCTATTTTTTGTATATGTATGCTTATGTCTTTCACCTTTCAATTCTAGAAAATCTCCTTTATCTCCTCAAATACTTTTTGCCTATCTTCTATATTGTAGAAGAATTATTATATATAATTCTATATATTCTTTCTTCCAGGAACTCTAATTATGTGTAGATTAAAACAGCTTATTATATTTTTATAAACTACTATCTACTTTTGATACTTCTCATCTCCTTCTATACTTTTAAATATCCTTGTTAATGTCTTCAGATTTAACTTGCGATTAATTCATTTGCCTTCTATCATTTGCCAATCTGTTCCTGAACCTGTCTACATTTTAAGTTTCAATAATTATATTTTCAATTCAAAAATGCTATTTGATTCTTTTTTGAGTATTTCTAGTCATTTGTAGTCACATATAGTTTGATCGATCTGTAAATCTTATTTTCATTTGTTTAAACACTACTTTTCTATGCTGAAAAATAAATTTTTAAAACATTTTTCTAACTGAAAAAATTACTATATTTTTATAATTTATCATTTCCCCAGGTATCTAAAGCCATTATGACATTTCCTACTGAATTCCCATAGAATGGTTTATATCTTTATATATATGGTGAATTTTTGTAATAATGAGCTTACATAAGATAAGGTTTTTCTTATGCCACAGATATCATGGAAGCAAACACTGGAGTATTTCATATAGACAAATTTGTGCCTACTTCTGACAGGAGTAAGAGAAGGCTTTAAATGTGGAATCACTTTAGCCACCTTCAAGGTGCCAAATTAAAGTGAAACTTGGATTCAGCGGCCTCTCTCTCAGTGACTCCAGGCATAGTCTCCTGATTGACTGGTATTTGTGTCAGTGCACCCTCACACCCCATGCCTGTTGCTCACTTCTCCCCAGTCTGGGTTTCGTCCACTCTTAGTGAAGGAAAGATGAGGAAAGCTTCAGAAGTTTCTCTTAATTCACAGGAGTCTAGCCAAGACATTGAAAAGTATGTTTTATCTAGTATCATTGTTTTGTAAGGGGACAATACTCCTACTGACTCCAGAAATAAGTTATAACACTGAAAACTTTGATGAGAATGGTGGCCAATTAGAGAATGGGTATACTGTTTAATCGAGTAATAAATAATAAATGAAATGGAGTGTGAGAAACAAATTCATGGGCGGAATACAGTAAGTCAGTCCAATTTGAACTGGGGGCGCCAAAAGTAAACATGAAACATTAGGAAAAGAGAACTAATCAAGTTCCAGATGCTGACTGAATAATGTTTGCAATTCAACCAAGGTTAAACCTGGTTCTTCATGAAAATGCCCACCGAACAGAAGCCACACAAAGGATTTCACTCATAGCTCTAAATCAACTCTCCTGCTTCTCAGCTGTAGTTTTTCTTACAGCTACCTGACTTCACATATTTTATAGATCATAGCTTATACTACCTTTTTACTATGCTCTAAGTCTTATTTATAAAGCATTCAAAAGCCAAGAATATTCCCTAGTTATACTAGAATTATGGAGAAGGTTTCCCAACATGAGTAATATGTATCGACATAAATTCAACCAGAAAAATATTACTGCAATATGGTAAACTTGTTCTTTTATACTATCTTCAAAATGTAGCATGTGGGGAAAATGCGTTGATAGAACAGATTTTCGGCGCCCACAGAACTATTTCCTTTCACATCCCTAGAGCCTCCACTGTTGTTCAACTTTCAGTAGAGTTTCTGAAAGTATAAGTCTCCAAATTTCAAATATTTCTGTAAGAGCTCATAAACAGATGGGAGATAAACTACTCAGCACCCTAAAGGATCTAGGACCACACAAATTACATCAGGTTTTAAGAACAAGTACAGGAGTATTTTAATGTCCTAGGAACAAGGACTACTCAGTGTTCTCATCTAATAAAATACTGAAAGCCTCACTTATATCCAAATTGCACAGACAACTGTCGTTTGGTGTGGAGCCCTAAATCCTCAGAAGGGTTTTAGACCATATAATAGTCGAAGATTAAACTGTAACTTACCATGGAGATCTTGGCTTACCCTTAACGACTGTGAAGTCAAAAACTCACAAGCACTTCATTTACTTAAAGATCTACTCACTGAGCACTTATTAGCCATTCTGGCACTGTGCTAAATTGTGTAGATAGAGCAATGAACAAGAAAAGACTAGTCTCTTCCTTCTAGAGCTTACTTACATTACTATTAACTAAACTCTGAAATAATTCAGTAATATTTTTATTCATATTTTATTTCTTGGGAGAATTTTTTTTTTTAACGAAAGCATACAGATAGTCTGTTTTTCCAGACAGGTTTTCAAGCAATGGCCTCAGCTTCCTCAAGAAAAACCACTCATGCAGATGACCTGGTACCTAGATGTGTATGTAGGGGTGTGTGTGTGTGTGTGTGTGTGTGTGTGTGTGTGTGTGTGTCTGTATGTGTGTGTGTGGTGGCTAATTTCCTTATGATTAAGAAAGCCTCCTCTTTTAAACACAGACGGGATTACCTAATTTTTACAGCACCTAACAAATGTACATGCGCACTAGTAAAGCTCAGAAGAAGGCTAATGTCGGCTAGCCCAGAAGTAAATTAACATGCAGCTAACATCAGAGGAGCCAGAAACCCTCACTACAAGTGTGAACACATATTTGATTGCAGGACTATGTCTTTCCTAGGGCTGACCTTATAAATTAAACAGTGTAAACCTCAAGGAAGTGTTTTCTGAACATTTAGATTCACTGTGAACATTAGGATGCCCTTCAAATTAACATCTAGCATTATTAGCCTATTGTTGGACATGAACTGCTTCATTACTGGTGACTGACAAAACACACACGCACTCATACTAACACACACTTTTAAAAAGAATAAGGGCGCCTGGGTGGCTCAGGCAATTAATCATCCGGCTGCGGCTCAGGTCATGATCTCATGGTTCATGGGTTTGGGCCCCGTGTCAGGCTCTGTGCTGGTGGCTAGTTCAGAGCCTGGAGCCTGTCTTCAGATTCTGTGTCTCCCTCTCTCTCTGACCCTCCCCTGCTCGCGCTGTCTCTCTCTGTCTCTCAAAAATAAATTAAAAAAATAAAGAATGAGAGGAACTGTTTAAAATCTTAGGATGGGAAAAATAAAATAGCTATCTTTTTAAACTAAGATACTGTGTCTACATGTGGAAAAACACTTAAAAAGAGTAAATAAAGCTCTTTGATGCTTCTCTAAGCACAATAGCAAGAAAGCACCCACTGAGCGCCAAGTAACATCTGAACACGCTGTAGCACAAGACTTGTGCTTAGTGTAAATGTTCCCTCTTCAAAGATGCATTTCCTCATCTACTATATTGGGCTATGAGGTCATCCTAGTCAAACACTGTGGCCTCTACTTCATCAGTTATGACACTCATACTCACACTGATCTGTTAACATCTTCCCCAAGAAACTTTAAGTTCCCTGTGAGCACTGACTATGTTCATCTTGTTCTCTCCTTTATCAATGCCTGGCACAATGGATACTTTTGGAATGAATACAGAAATGAAACAAGGGGGGCACCTGGGTGGCTCAGTCGGTTAAGCCTCCAACTTCAGCTCAGGTCATGATCTCACATTCGTGGGTTTGAGACCCACATCAGGCTCTGTGCTGACAGCTCAGAGCCTGGAGCCTGCTTCCAATTCTGTGTCTCCCTCTCTCTCTGCCCCTCCCCCTCTCGTGCTCTGTCTCGGTATCAAAAATAAATAAAACATTAAAAAATAAATAAATAAAAGAAATGAAATAAGGATACCAATCCTAAACCCATCTTTAGAAAATATGAAAAATGAACTGGGACTAACGTTTATGAAGAGTATAGGGTCGAAATGGGAAAGACAAGTGAACATATCTTGTATCTGTTTATAAATCTGAAATAGCTTATGTGGACTTACCTGCTCCAAGGAGTGAATGTACAGAAATCCAAAGTTACACATGTGACAGAACGCTCACCTTCAGATTATGCTTTCTTTGCGAAACAAGGGTGTTGCTCAATGTTTTAAAGCCAGGAGGATGTTCAATCTCATTTGAAAAGAAAAATGAGTAATGTATTCTCAAGTGGATTGTTTTCCAACTGGGACAGTTCATTTGGGAGCTCCTCCATCAAAAATTATGGGATAGAGAGTCACTTAGCAAGGACAAATAAATGAACTGTGGTAAAGGAGTCAACTCATCAGCATTACACCATCATCACTGCAAATTTTAAAACATGCTCCGTAAATGGTATAAAACAGGTATGAAGCAGAAGAGTAAATGGTCTGAAACTGGTAACCAAATTAGAATCCGTGGTTACCACATCTATAAACACATAATCTGCAGTTTTATGAGCAATCTTTGATGTTTTCTTGTCCTATAACTTCCCCAAGTCACTGCAATCATTCCCAACGATTCTTGGACCAGCCTTCTGGATTCTTCCTTTCATTCTCTTGATATCCCTCCCCACCCCCTGTCCCCCTATGGCTCACCTGTAGTGTCGGGAAATCTCTTCTTCCACCTGGGTAATGAAATCACATTTGGTACATGAGTGTTCTTTGCTTTCCTTGACAGCTGGCTGCCCGTCCGAGCCTTGCAGATGATTGGCTTCCTGTTTGACATCGGACGCTTGGGACTCGTGAACACTCTCATAATGGAAGAGGAGCACATCTACGTCAGGGGTGGAGAATGAGCACTGGTGGCACTGGTGTTTGACTCTCGAGCTTCCAGCCGCCCCAGGAGACAAGTGCAAAAGCAAGAGTGCACAGTGGGAACAATTACTTTTTCTACACGAAAATGGATAAGTAATTTCTCCAAGGTGCTTTTCTGGGCTGCAAAGGCCTCTGGGACAGAATGGACAGTGTTTAATGGTACACTTATGAATGTTATGGAGCTGCTGATAGTGACGGAGAAGCGGCCCCACGACAATTACATCGGGGCCATGGCTTTTGGAGTATCTAAAGTCGCAGAACTGACAATTGTAGCTTGTCACCATGTTATCCTCCGCTCCTTTGCTGGAGAAATCCTTCTTTTTAGCCCCACTAGAGCCCTTGTCTGCCTTGGTCATTGGCTCCCCTTCCATACTTTTGGCTAGGTCATTCTGATTAATGACAGAGCCCCTAGAAAGCTTATCATTTAATTCTGGATTAAGGCCGCCTGCCTGCGCTCCTCCGTGCTGTTTGCCGTAATGTTCTAACAGTTTAAGTGAGCTGGATGACTCACAGCTGAAACTGCAAAACTTACACCAGTAGTAACTGGCGGCCTCGGTCCCATTTTGTCTCGAGGAATCGAGGGGCTTGATGGGCACTGAGTAACCAACAGGAGTATCATCTCCCGACTTGACTGTGATCTTGTCCTGCCACTTTCCCAAGTCTCCAGAATCACTGGATCGAAGTGCCGGGATGGACTTGTTCGAGTTCTTCTCGGAAGGTTTGGCACCCTCCGAGGAGGGGAGAGAAGCTTTGATTTTGTTGGGGTGAGTCTGAAGAAAATGTTGTTCGAGTTCAGTCGAAGAGTTGCCCATGTAAGTGAAATTGCAGAATTTACAGCGGAAGTACTTGGTGTTCCCTTGGCAGTCTGGTGTTTTCCGTCCAATGCCAATGAATGTTCCACCTGAAGTGACCTGGTATAAAGAGATGGAGGTTACTTTAAAGGTGTCATTACTTCAGTGCTCTCTGTAGGAGGGAGGAGGGGACACTGTCAAGTATTCTGCATCAACAAATACAATAGTACTTCTGCTTATCATGAAATCACTTGAATAATCAGAGCCAAAGAAATGCACTCTTCATTTCTCAATAGCTACTCTTTGAGAGGCTCATTATGCTAAATATTTTTGGCCAAAGCAACAGATAAAGATAAGTAATAAGCGTATTATAATTAATTCAATGGATTTAATATATATTTTTTTAAAAGCCAAGAAAACAGTTTTCATGTAAGTAGGTTTTACTACTGCCTCCTTCAAACCACATGCTTGCAGAAGCATCCAAATCACAGGGGATTTCTTTTCATGAAGTTAGGGGCTGCTGTCAAAACCAGAGGCAGTTGCTTAGAGATTGCTCAATGCAGACGTCCTCCAAGGAAATCCCTGTTCAGTTCCTATAGCGATGAGGCTTTGGGCAAAGATGAAGCCTACCTTTCGGGTAAAATAAAGGTGCTAACACGACCACACAAAATGGCGTGTAATTAAAGCCCAGGCAGGAACTATCAAACTGACTAAAAATGAAACTAAGGCAGTGGGCTTGAAGTCATAGTGAAGAAGGTCTAATGTAAAGAGTTTAAAATGTTTCCCAATCTAGGATAAAGGACAAGAAAAACCTTCTAGGGCCTCATTTGATCAGGGCTCAGCCCCACTTGATCAAAGCTCTGTCTCAGTGGGTCACGGGGATGTTCAAAGGCCATAATCGCACCATAAACATGATCACAGACCTTCTTTCTATCCTGAATTATAAAACTTACAGCACTGGGGCAATGCAGGCATTCAGTGGTCACTTTATAAAAAGTCCTCCCTCAGTGGGCACTGTAGCAGGCCGCTTAACTAGGTGCCACCACTTAGCAGACAAAATTCCTGGTTTAAAACAGGGTTTTTGACAGAAATCCTCCAAAGAGGGAAAAATGTCCTTTTAAAACTATCAGAGATTTTCTGACTTTTTCGGGCTACCAGATGTAATAGATTAAGCACGTGACATAATCACGTTCTGCCTTCTTCACCAGCTGCTCAAAAATGACATGTGCGATCACTGCTCATATCCAAATCACTCTAGGAGAAAAGTCTCAAGCATCTCAAAAACATTTAAGGGATTCTACTTAATATGCAAATAATATTCCCTTAGCACACCGAGAGGCACGCTTATACTTCTGCTGTACAGGACTGAGACCGTAGGCCATGCTGCGGCTTAAAGAGAGGCTATGAGCTTGATCGAATTCCCTACCCTGTCCGGCCAAGAGCTGGCTTAGCTAGGGCAGCCTCCACTCTTATTTCCAGTGTTAGGAGTTCTAGGAAATGTGCATGAACACAGAAACAGCTCAACCCTGCCTGTATATTAAGATAATAATTTACAAATGTCTCTCACAGCCTGTAACCCAAGGATGACAACGTATCCCTCTTGGCGATGTCCACACCCCCCAAGACAAGCACACAGACTTCAGTTTGTCAACAGCAGAGCATCATCTAACGGGAGAGGGAAGAATGGGGTTCCCTCCCAGCCAGGAGCCTGGCAATCGGCAGCGCGAGAGATGTCAAGGCCAGACCACATGAGCATACTGTCTATCACCTCCCTAACCTAGCACTTCAGGGACTAGAACATCTAAATTTGCCCTGAGATGTAATCCCCCCCCCCTTCTATTCCCCAGTTTCCTGGAGGTAAGGAAAAACCTTATTTTCAGAAACAAAGCTTTTAAATAGGATTCCATCAACTCTGGTACTTTGTTCAGGAACTTCAACTTGAATCAAGGGGGGCAAATTGAGAAGTATGCCATTCTTCTCTAATGTGAGTAAAAAAGCCAGTATGCAAAAATTTTCTTGCTTCAGTTATCAGCTTTTAACTTCCGTTGTCGATCTTCCTGATTTAAATATCTGTAACTTATGCCTGTAGAAAGGGATTCCGGAGAAATCCCGACACATCATCACTATTTCTTTGATTCTGCAATCTTCAAGTCTCATATGCCGTGTACAACTGGAAGGGCTGAGCAAAGAGAACTTATATAAAGTCCTAAGAAATCCCTAACCATAGGACTCTCAAGTGAGTCAAAATTATTATTAAGCATCACGGCATTTGACAACCTCCAGTATTTGACAACTTTAAAAGTCAGAAAATCCAGGCTAAAAAGTACTACTCTCAGGTGAAGAGACCAGGACAGAAAGGGCGTTCTATAAACAAACAAAATCAAAACTGCCAGTAAAGCATTTGGCTTAGGATTAACTAAGTTGCTATGAAAACCACATTAAATCTTTTAAATTGGTGGTATTTGCGTGTCTACAAGTTCTATTTTTCTACCCAGGGAAAACCAGCCAGCTCCATTACTTAAGATTATTATGTATGATACTCTTTTAGGGTGCCTGGGTGGTTGAGTCGATTGAGGTCATGATCTCAGGGTTCGAGGGTTCAAGCCCTGCATCAGGCTCTGTACTGACAGCACGGAGCCTGGAGCCTGTTTTGGATTTTGTGTCTCCCTCTCTCTCTGCCCCCCCTCCACTCATGCGCGCGCACTCGCTCTCTCTCTCTCTCTCTCTCTCTCTCCTGAAAATAAATAGACGTTAAAAAAAATTTTTTTAAGATTATCATGTAAGATATTCTTTTAAAAACCACCCAAGGAGGCAAACAAAAGCACAAGGATCTCATTTAATGACAAGAACGATAATAATGGCATTGCCTTCGGTTATCTATTTGCCTTCTTGGTAAATAGCAGGAAATCATATTAGTTTTTATATTGCTTACAGCTAATATAACATTAGAATTATACATTTTATATGTTATAAAAGCCAATTTTGGAAAACATTTTTACTTAGTATTCTATCCCTTTTTTCTTTCAAAAAGATCTAAAGGCTGCACTTGAGGACATTTTTATACTTTCTTTATAAGAGTGTATACTTAAGTCATGGTCAAATAAACTGATTCATATCATTTAAATACCATTCTAAAATAAAACAGAATTAATTATTTTAGGAGACCATACCTAAGACTACTGACCGTATTCACTGTATTTTCGTGACCTCCAAATGTTAACTTAGAACAATTCTTTCCTAGATTAAACACAAATACACAGCAGTAACAGTTCTACAAAATAAGTATTTGCAGCAACAGTTTATTGAATCTTATTGCCAGCAAAGAGCACCTACACATTCAGAGAATTATTTCAAACTTTTCAAATGGCTGAACCCAGCAAGGTCGAGAAAAAGAGTTACCATACTCTAGCTATGACTCTACTAAAAAAGAGATCACAAGAAGAATAAAGAGCATAAATTTCAATCCATTTTTCTTTTGTTAAGCAGAATTATAATTATAATCTGTGAATCCAGCAGCTCCTTTGACACGGATATCCATATTTTAAAATTTCGATTAAACTGTAAATTCTGTTTGGACCAAAAATGACACCTATTCATTCGCCTAATTAGTAGCTGTTGAGTACTTAGTTTGTGCCAATCTCTGTGACAGATGCTAGAATAAAACAGTGAGCAAGTGAGGCCACGTCTCTGCTTTTAAATTACTTATATCTGAAGATCAACATTTGTAGATAAAATTCTTTATTCATTTGTATTAATATTACTTGGATTTGCTTGCTCCCAAGGGAAGTTCTAGAAGCTAAAATCTATGCAAAGATCCATTATTTAGCCTCCTGGCACCTCAGTTTCCTTATCTTTAAGGATATCAGTAAAAGGGTACACCTTGCTATCTTGCAGGATTATTGTGAGGATCAACCCAGAGCATGGATCTGAAACTGATTTGCAAACCAGAGGTCAAGACCGTCCAACAGAACTTTCTGAGATGTTGGAAAGGTTCTGCAGTCTGTCCTGTCTCTTTCGTAGCCACGAGTCATATGTGGCTACTAAACACTTGAGGTAGGGCTAGTGCAACTGAAGAACTGATTAAAGTATTTCTTATTAACTTTTCACTAATTTAACTGAAATTTAAATAGGCACATGTAGCTAGTGAAAGCCATGTTAGCACATTCCACAGTACTAGTCACATGAACGGGATTACTATTTAATGAACTACCTAATTTAATTTCACCTGCTAAGTGGATGAAAAGACTACACAGTGGGAAAATGGTGAAGTCATTCAGTGACAAACTCATAAACTTGTCACTCATAGTATTCTTAGCTATACCTGAAAAGGTAGGCTTCGGTTGTTACTAAGCTAATGCTTCTGTTTATATCCCTTCTTGGACTGAAGGAATGATACTTATTAATCTTTGGATGTCAGCAAGGGCTCAATACATTTGGTTTGAATGGACTCATTATGGGAGATGTGAGCACAGATGAAAATTCCCCCCAAGGCCCCTGAGTTACCTGGGATTTAAAAAGTGATTGTAATTCACACACCCCTTGTTGCCTTAACCTGACATATTTGCACCTCTTCAAAAAACTGAACAAAGATATGTTTCACCCAAAGACAAATGACTAGGGAGCCATTTGCTTATGAGTTATCCTTGTACAGAAACAGTCAACGTACCTGGTAAGGCATGAAAAAGAAGTTTGGAAGTTACCTTTCACCGAAAAAGGACTATGACGGCTTTTTATTCCATTTTAAACTTAGTTTTAGAAACTATTCCTTCCATGTAGTATGTATCATTGGCCTTTGTTTATAATTTATTTACATAGGAATGTTTCACTGTTGAAGTTTAAAATATAAAAGACTGGCTTTTTTCCAAAGACTTTACCCGTAATTGATTAATTTCCTTCTAATAACATGGAATAAAAACTAGTAAGAATGATATCTAAGAGACTATGTCAAAGGAAAAGACTTTCTGAAGCCTCAGCGCTCTCAAAATGACACCCCAGCACACGGACTTATTGTCAGTGGAACAAAAAGAGTTGTTTGAACTAAACACAAACTCTTCCTCAGATGTGGTTCATTTTCAAGTACTATAATTGATAGCAACAGAGACAATTAGGAGGGTACTAATTTAAGGGGACTTGAGGTTATGGGCTGTTAGTCAAAAAAGTAAAACCTTCACTTAATAAAAAGCTAAGTTGTTAAAAATCACTGTTCAAATACTGAAGTTACAAAGAGCTTGGAGAAATCTGTCAGGGCTGATCTTGGCTGAAAGTAGCTATAGTCAGAATGAATGTGCTAATCTACATAGACATGTTTCTGCCTTGGAGCGTGCTTCAGAAAGCACTGTGCAGCGTGGAGGGTGCTGCAGTGATGAACCTCTGGTGGAGACTAAATGTTTAAACGTTTCAGTTTTCTTACTACCATGCTATCACTTGCTGTTCCCAGTGTCCCTCCAGTTACACCAATAAACACCCTTCTCAAAAATAAGGAACAAATCCAATAAAGTTTTGAATTATAAGAGCCAGCCATGTTTTTTGTGGGGGGATGATGAAAACTCAGCTTCATTTTAAATGTAAAACACTGCATATTTTACACTATGCCCATTTTGGGGGCCCCTGGGTGGCTCAGTCAGTTAAGCATCTGACTTCCGCTCAGGTCATGATCTCATAGTTCGTGGGTTCAAGCCTCACGTTGGGCTCTGTGCTGACAGCTCAGAGCCTGGAGTCTGCTTCAGATTCTGTGTCTTCCTCTCTCTCTGCCCCTTCCCTCTTCTCACGCGTCTCTCTCTCTCTCAAAAAAATTTAAAAAATTAATTGAATTATGCACACTTTTATTATCAGCTTTTGGATTACAACCTTCCCAAAGTGGTTTTCCTACATCACTCGGCATAATAAACTAAACTAAGCCTCTATGATTATTTGGTATTTGGGCTGACAGCATACCCACCAATCTTAAAGACAGTCTCAATAATTCGGTAAAACATGGTTTTACAAGGAAAAATGCCAAACAAAACCCCAGAAAGTGTAATGTAGGTGATTATAAGGCTGGACGCATTATCCACAGAAATAACCTCTCCTACGTCTGGCCCACCTTTGCCACTGACTCATAATGGGGATAAATAAGAATTGTGTGTTTGTGGTAAAAAGCATCTTAATTGGGGAAACAGAGGGGCAGCACTGTGGAACAGCCCTCCTCTAGGGAAGAGTGCTTTGTTGCATGCCTACTAGGTGCCAAACACAGATGATACACAAAGAGGCTGACAGAGTTCCAAACCCCAACATGTCCGTGCGCTGCCACAGAGAGCTCACGAGGACATAGATGACAAGGACAGTGGAGTACACACACTTCTGCTGGGAGAGGTACTCAGTTCCATGACAACACAGAGGAAAAAAACCCAAGCAACAGGGTCGGGTCAGCTTCTGGAAGGAGGGCATAACTGACCAGTGGACACAGGAGTTGCCACTTGAGATGACCCTCAAAGGCAGTGATTGTGGAAAGGCTTTTCAAGCGCAGAAAACAAAGTGAGTGCAGTGTGAATGGTAGAGAAAAGGTGCAAGCTGCTCTCGGGAAGTGTGAAGGGAGACCCAGGGGGGTGAACGGTGGTGAGGGAGGATTTGGAAAAGCAATTTCTCAGTGGAGAGACTAGAGACTTATATTTAATTATATAAGTAAAATTATATAATTAAAATGATACACATTTTCTAGAAAGTAGACCTATACTTCCTATAAAATGTAGGATGATGGCTCTCTAAGCAGAATTTTTAAAAATTAAATAAAGAGGAGAGTCTGCATGGCTCAGTCGGTTGAGTGTCTGGCTTTGGCTCAGGTCATGAGCTCTCAGTTCGTGGGTTCGAGCCCCTCGTCAGGCTCTGTGCTGATGGCTAGCTCAGAGCCTGGAGCCTGCTTCAGATTCTGTTCTCTCCCTCTCTCTGACCCTCCCCTGCTCAAGCTGTCTCTCTTTCTCTCTCTCAAAAATAAATAAAGCATTTTAAAAAATTAAAGAAAGAAAGGGAGGTAGGGAGGAAAAGAGAGAGGAGAGGAAGAAGAAGAGAAGGAGGAGGAGGGAGAAGAGAGAAAGAAGAGGAGGGATGGAGGGAGGTATGGGGTTGAAGCAAGATAGAGGAAACGAACAGAACAGAAGGTATCAGAAAGAGACAAGAAATAACCAAGAAACCACTAAGAATCTGCTAAATAAACATAAAGGGTGGGTACAAGCATAAAGTAGGAAAGACTGGAGCAAACTACTCCATTGTCTGCGGGGGAGACACACACAGAATGAAATCCAGGGCGACTGTGGGATTTCCAGCCCCATCAACTGGAAATGGGAGTACAGGGTGGGGGGCAGCGGGCAGGGGGCTGGACATTAAGGAAGAAGCTAACAACTTTAGGCAGGCTGACTTTGAGATGCCAGTGGAGCCACCCATCAGCTGGAAAAACAGGTCTTAGAACAAACCACTGTTTATTTTAAGATCCCCAAATATGTTACTGGACTCATGGAAGAATTCAGGTATTCTTCAATCTGACAGGCTGACATCAGCGAGTCATCTAAGGCTTAAAGGGGTTCTGCGAGACGGGCGAAGTATTTCTCAAGTCTCTCCCTGTGGCCCCACCCCTCACTTTCAGAATGCAGGGAGACCACAGGGCTCTGAGCTTGGTTGGGACGTGCTGAACACGCACATGAGACACTCTGAAGACACTCTGGTGTCTTCTGTGCCTCACACGCATTCCTGTACTTACTTGCAGGTAGAGAGGAGAAGAAAACGTTAATTACATAGCCCTGGAGAACATAAATGGGAGTCAGGTGCATCTCCATAATAGTGAACCTTCATAGAAAAACCAACTCCTAGATTGTACCTAGTAACCAGAAGAGGAAATTCAACTCTCTGTCCATATTTTAAATCACAAATCTCTAAAGTCAAGTCCTCCAAATGAGGGGGATATGAACCAAATCAAATACATAGATAAAATGGTGCTTCATTTGGAGATAAAGCATTGTACTATTGATTAAATCAAAATCTGGCCCTTCCTCACTGTATCCGAACTAGTTTCTGTAGCAAAAGTACCAGTGGAAATGAATCATGGTAAAAAAAGGAAAAGAAAAGAAAAAAAGACAAATTGCAACACTAGTTTTCTTTTCAATCATTTCAATTATGAGTCTAGTAAGTTCAAATAAGGCAGCATTCCACTGCATGGACTGGTAAGAGAATCTAAAAAAAAATCACGTAAGTCCGCAAATTCAATGCAATTCACAGAGTATAATCACATAGCCCCAGTGTACCAGACTTGTATCTCTTCCCTTACATGTAGTTGGCCTGTCTTCCATTGCTTTTGTAGTTGAAGTCAACTCAGTCTTGTATTTGAGAAGTTCATGTATCACAGTGGTTGTAAGAAGGTTTCGGTAGACTGTGTACCTTGGCTTAGACCCTATTTACCCTGCTTACACAACTGTGTGATCTCGGACAGGTTACTTGAATTTCTCTATGCCTACTTTCTCACTTTAAAAAAAAATGGACGTAGTAGTGATGTCTACATCAAAGGTTTTTATGAAGATAATTTAATTAATACATGCAAAGAAACATATGCATGAAAGAAACCCTTAATAAATTGTTAGCTATCATGAGAAATGAATCCAAAATTGAAAGAACACCCAAAAGGTATGTACAATTTTGATTATATATGCTCTTGATGAAAAAAGTATGAATCGAATTAAAATACAGATAAGTAAATTTTACATCTGACTTCCAATTTAAATAAAGCCAAGATCTTCTCTGATATTCTGAAAATGCCTAACTCTTACTTCAAACTTTAAAACCATATGGTGAAGAATTCAAGAGGTCTATGGTCTAATGATTCTCAGAAACAGACTTCATGAAACCCGTCCCTCCAAACTTTCCTGGGGTTGGACACTACTTATGGATCCCTGTTTCCAAACAGCTCCATGTATTCCGTAATTCCAATGACCAAGAAACAAAACACACTGGCTGATCTGCTGACTTGATATGGTTAGCAAAGTGGGCCATTTGAGGATCATTTAATTTTTTAAAGCTTTAAAAAGATTGTTTAATGTTTATTTATTTTTAAGAGACAGAGAGAGAGAGAGAGAGAGAGAGAGACAGAGACAGAGAACAAGCAGGGAAGGGGCAGACAGAGAGGGAGACACAGAATCTGAAACAGGCTCCAGGCTCTGAGCTGTCATCACAGAGCCTGATGTGGGGTTCAAACTAACAAGCCATAAGATCATGACCTGAGCCGAAGCTGGATGCTTAACCAACTGAGCCACCCAGGTGCCCCTTAAAACATTTTTTATTAAGAGTTAAATAATGCTAAATTTGATTAGATGAACTAATAACCATGTATTTCTTCTTCTCAACATTCTGCCTAGAGAGAAATACGGATATTCAAGAAAGTGACTAACATTCACCATACTGATTCCCATGCAACAAAGCCACATGGAGATTTAACCAACATGCCGGTAAAAGGATTAGTGAAGACAGTTGTCAAAGCATTCTACTCCCCCCACCTCCCACCCAGGGAAGGCTACACTATCCAGTTCGACCATCTTGATGAGGAAAATAACCTGGTAAATGCCAGAACTTCACTTTGCTTGATGGCCTTAGGGTGGGCATATGTTTATTTTGCACACTTTATTACTTGTTAAAGAGACACAGACCTGAAAACAAGTATGGGTTCATATGACAAACATTCTGTACTCTATAGACAGTCTGAAGTGATTAAAGTCTCATTCACCAGTTGTTCTAAAGTGCAATTGTCCTCAACTCAGAAAAACAAAGAAACAGAACCTGCTAAGATCTACAACTTCCTTCCTACTCCAGATCAAAGGAAACTCCAAAGCAAAAAATAAATATTTGGAAGTAGAATTCAAGAAAAGTCAAAATAAACCCAAATGAGATTAATGTTCTCGGAATTTTTTTTTCCAGACCAAGCTGTTAACCCCCTGTTCAAATGAATGCACAGGCATATGTTAAGGATCTATAAAGCTCATAGAGTTAAATATGAAAATACAAAGGATGACTTCCTATCTCTAAAATCTGTTCTTCCTGCTTTTAACATGACATATTGTGCAACTATGATTAAAATATTTACAGAAAAGAAATGGAGTGCTCCTAGCTCAGACACAAGCCAGTAACTGGTAAGTTAATAGTGAGATTTTTCTATTAACCTTAAAATTTCACTGAAGGTCAAAATAAACTTAATAGCTGGAATCCTGTAGCTACCTTCTGGGAGTCTTGAATAATGCAGAATAAGAGAAAAGGTACACTGATATGGAAAGGCAACAGGTACCTAGTGAGCATTTATAAACTTGGGATAGCTTAAACACTTTCCCGTGGGAAGCACATCTTGACAGGACTCGGACGTTTATAACCTGATCTAAGGACTAAGGGCTCCCCCATAAAGATGACGCAAATGCCCTAATGCACAGCACATTAAGCCCTAATGAAACAGCAAAGTCAGTGTTTAACAACTCCGGCCTCCATTCAGCGATGGTTTAAATATAAGCATAATAAAGCAGATTACAAAGAAAGAAACTGTAATTACTTTTTGAAGAACTCAATCTCTTGTCCTATTATGGTCTATATGCGAGCCTCAAAGGCTGAATACAGGCAATAAAATTACAGGAAGGGCTTACCAATCATGTCACATCCATTATTTTAAAAAAATTTAAGCATAACAATGGATAAAACCCAGGTTACATTTAAAACTTAAGAAACTAACATAGCAGTCGAATCAGATAGGCTAGCCATTATATTTTTGCTTGTTTGTCTTAGTAAAGAATTGGCTCCTCTTCTGATCTCAGGGCTGGGCATGCTACCTCAACATACGACATCTGACAGAGAGGATCTGAATTCAACACTGAGGGAAGACTGTCCTGATTTTATGATGGCCATTTAAAGAGGCCTTCATTACCCAATGGGACTCCATTATCCAACTGGGGCTCCATTATCCAACTGGGGCTCCATCTAACTCTGCAGTATAAAGAAACATTGTTATTTGGTGCTATTTTTTAAGAAATATGGAATTCTCTGAGTTCCCTATTTGTAATAAAATTTACAGAGAAGTGAATACTGTTAGTACAAGTATGTTTAGACACAATTCAATTATTCTCACAAATACATGTCAAATAATCTGAACTTGGAACTGGAAATCGTAACATTTGTTTAAATTATTTCTTTCTCCCAACTGTATATCTTATGTTTGCAATTGAGTCAGTTCAAATTATTTAAAATCATCCATGTCAGACCACAATATAGATCAAAGCCTCGGAGTTCTTATGTCCTGTACTTCTGACTTCTTTTTTTCTTGGCCTAAACTGTCATAAATCTATCATTAACCACCAACTGTCCTGGATGTTTAAAAAAAAAAAAAGCCAGTTTAATTGAAAAAGATTAATGAATTGGTCATTTATTACTTCAATTAGCTTACATTACAGATTTATATAAATAATTCCTGAAATAGAATGATTACTGGTCTGTAACACTCATATTTACCAACATCTTTTTATCAAAATACACACAGCCATTAACTTACTACAAATGTCTGCGAGAACCGTGTTCAAGAAACTCTATAGTCAGCATTTTATCCTGCACAGCTTTTAGTTCCCACGTGGTTCAGGAGCCAGGAAAAGAAGACTCTCAAACGGCATTTCAGCACAGGAACCCATGTGGGTAAAAAGGAGGGTTTCATACGTGCTTTTATTCAGTTTATGCATGTAGGGAAGCCGTTTAACATGTATTTTAGCATAAAAGTATTAGTAAGTTACTTATCTTCAGACACGTTTTGGCATCAGCATCTGGGGTGTCCAGAGTCCTCAAGATCAGCATTTGGCCTAAAAGTACATTTAGTGTTCTATTCCTATGCTGAAAAAAGGTAACTCTCTTTAGACTTTCTTCTAAATCCAATCGTTTCTTTGAAATAATCATCTGCTTTTCCACAGATTGCTTTTTTCTATTTTTAGCCATATTATTTCTCTGGGAAAAAAAATTGATCTTAACAAGATTATCTCCCTGGATGCTATTTCCTACCACTTTCTGTCTTCTTTACTGGGTGCTTCTGCAGCACTTAGTAGACAGCATAGTTTAGGATCAGCTGTTTTATTTCTCCTTCTATTAGTTCAAACTCAGAGAGCTCACACATCTGTTTTATTTCTAACATCACTGCCCAGAAAAAGTGTCCAGCTCATTCTACCCAAACATAAACTTTACTATAAATAACTAAGAACCTAACAAATAACTGTTTGGGGGAAATGGAAGTGTGTTTAAAAATCTGAATTCTTCCAAACCATCGGATTTCGTCTTAGGGCCTTCCTGACGGCCCAGATCAGCTGCCCTCAGAACTTGTCCCCAGAGCGAAGAAACCGAAACTCCTGCCGGAAATCCAGGTATTAACATCATATTACTGGCTAATTATAAAACACCAGTTCACATACTGACATTATTCACTTCTAACCCTTTTATCTAAAACACGTATTTGCTTTCCAATCATGGTTTGACAGCAAAGTGTATCTGACATAAGACAGTGAAATGATCTTTAATAAGACAGCAGTTCAAAGCATGCGGCTTTCATGCATAATAACTATGTTGGCTTAATTTGCTGCTCCACAGAAATAATTCTATTTGTGGAAATTCACAAAGTAAGATGGAATTTTTAAGAGAGCTCTACAAAGATGAAACTGGCTTTTTAAGAGTACTTTCCATCTCCCTTTGAAAGTGATAAGATTACTGTTCTGACATTTTTAAAGGCTTGGGAAATTTCTCTTCTGATTCTTTTTTCTTACAAGTACTGCAAAGTATGTCCATGACCTGGTATCTAGAATTCCTTTGAGGCACCAGGTCAATAGAGAGGTCTAGAGCCAATATGCCAGAGCTACTGAGTTGATCAAAATGACTGATATTTTAAGGGAGTCAGAAGGTCAGATAAGTATGATGTAATTTCATGAGTTCTCCGGTACTTCTTCTAATCATTCCTAAAGAAGGTTGATATTAAACCTAATATGTTTTGAAATCCCCTGGCTGAATGATACAATCAAAATCTATGGATGGCAACAGAAATGAATACACTTTCTCAAGTTGACCATGAGTTTCATGCTAAAATTGCTTAAAATGAAATGAATACATTTCTTTAGCATCAGTTCTGCCTTTCATTCTATTTGAAATGGTAGATTTTCTTTCCATTTCACATATGCCATAAACTAAAGACAGAATTGTGGATCAAAAAGGTATGCCAGTTTTAATAAAAACAGAAATCTAAATTACTGCTAAATGCTTTCATAAATTACTATTTTCCCTAAATGCGGAAAGGAATGCTTTATTGGCCTGCACCAAGGTCATTCTGGTGTCCTTACTACTTACAATCACATTGACTTCTTTATAATCAATGTAAACTTTTATTTCCAAATTTTCATTTGCAATTATGTTGCTTTTTCTGGAATATATCTCTGCAACTGTCCCGATGACCCAAACCAAGTCCAATTTGATGCCAGGCCAAGTATAAAATTAAATCGTAATGCAAGACACGGGAAAGACCTTCACTGAAGGAAAGACTATAGCAAAAGATGTCTGATCTAAAACTAGAACAAAGCACATACTACTATCATGTGGAACCACAAAGATGAGTGCCAATTTTTGGAAGACTGTGAAACCATCAAATTAGCCACGAAATATTTCTAGAAATATGAAGCCTACCTAATCCCATAAAAAGGCTTTTCCCAACCTAACAGAAATATTGGGATTATTTTCCATGATAAGAGAGTAAAGACACCTCTGCATACACATTTGGATAAAATAGCTATGGAGTACATCCATCCTCCTGCTGAATCTAGGAGGCTACCCCTTTGGTACTAGGAAAGTACCTGATTATACCATGTGTGGAAGAATTCACACTTCATTACCAATAACTTTTCTGCAAAAAGAGATAACAACACAAAGCACAAACCTGTACATCATAGGTCCCATTTAGTAAAACAGGCCTTGAAGAATTGATGTCCTGCAGCACACCAGAAAGCACGGAACGGTTGACCTTCTGGAAGTCTTTGGAATGGCTGAACTGCACCATGTTATGAAGGGCCAAGATTTTGCTGTCCAGTTCAGCATCCTGCCTGGTGCGGTTATGCAGTCCTAAGTGATACTTTCGGAAGTGCTTAATCAGATCTGTGGGGTCATTGCCATAGTAACCATATCCACAGATATTGCATTTAAAGTCCTGAAGCTCTGGAGACAGAGGTGCCGGGTCTGGGTTGTCATTTACCAGTAAGTCAGTTTTGGATTTATTCAGTCTTACACCCCCATCTGAAGGCACTTGTGGGTTTTTTGAGGCCACTGAAACCGGGCTTGAGCCTTGACAATTGGCTTGACTAGTTTGCGCTTGCCCTGTTTCCTCGGTAGCCTTTGGTGACATCTTATGATCTTCCTTCGTCTCCAAAGAGTCCCCTGCTGGGGCGCAGGCCATATCTTGAGGGTCATCTGCCTCTGCTCGTTGAGGAGACTTCAAGGGCTCGCAGACTCCCCCCGCAGCTGGAGATGAGAAAGCCAACATATTTCTATCTGTCACCTCATCATGTGGATGCGAGGGAAGGTTTCCTCCCTTATTGGGGCTTTCATAATTGAAGCCAGCCTTTTCACTCAGGCTGGAGCTTTTTGAGCCCTTCTTGCTGCTAGAGGATGGATCTTGGCCATGCAAGCTCTGTTCCTCCTTATTGTTCAGTTCTGCAGCATCACTCTGATCTGTATTTTCTGACATCTGATCTGCAGAAAATTCTTTGTTCTTTCCAGACACCTTGCTTTCTGTACCTATAGGCTCCAGGGTCTGGCCCTCGCCTTCGCTAACAACGTTTCTCAGAGGGGGGTTCTTTTTCCGGACCATATCTGTAAAAATGCAAGGGAAAAGAAAATGCAAGGTTATTTGAAAGTTGCAGAGATACAATCTAATCTAGAACATTTTACTTAATCTTATTTGAGGCTTTTTTAAAGTGTAAATATATATCTTCCTCTAGGGAAAAAAATGTTTGAAAAACAGGAAAAAAAAAAAAAAAAGCCTGAGACTAAAGCAAATATTTATATTTAGAATTAATTTTGTCATAAAGTGGCTCATTTGCTATGTTTAAATGGCTTTATAAATACCAAAATATTAATTACTATTGCTAGCTCTATCCTATTATTCTTGTTCGCCAATTATATTTTTTGCTCACTTTATTCAGATATAGTTGATGTTTTATACATATATATATGCTTATTTATAAACCTTATATATTATGTATAATATATAAGCTCTGTTTATAAAATATATATGCATTTATGTTTACAGAATATATATTACACGTTTATTTATATGCTATGTATATAAACAACATAAATTGGAATTCAATTATCGTTATATACTGTGAAACCAAGATATAAATATAATTTCAACCAAAATATCCTCATAGTCAAAAGACAGAAACAGCATGTTATACATAGAATGAAAACTGCCCTATTACTTTCAGGAATGGAGGATAACAAATGTTTCATCTCTGTCCTACCGATAAATTTCTTTAAGCCCATTTGGAGAGCTTGCCTTAAAGTTAAGAGGGAAACCTGACTCACATCAGAGTGACCAGGTTGGGTTTTATTAGGACCCTATGTAGCATGATGAGGAACCTAACTAAATCCTAGATTCTTACACAGAAGCAGGTGGAAACACTACCAACTTCACCATCGGGAGCACACTGGAGACTGACTAAAGTAAAATATTAAACTGAATCATATGACACTGTCATTTTGTAGCTCAGAATGGCCAACTCTCAGCACCCTCCCAAAGTTCACCTTCACACATTAGTTCAACACTGCCTTTCCAGTTGGTGCCATCAAGGAGTATGGTCAAAATAAGAACACTGCAACAAATTCCTCTACTGGAGTCTAATGAATCAGAACTTCAGTATGAGGAGATAAGAAACGATTTGTGGTGTGTCCATAAAAAAATGCAGTAACTAAGGCTAGTTGAGAACTGAGGTTCACAGCTTATGTCCCTTAATCCCCCAGCTGAAACACTGCAAATGCCATCAGTTGTCACTCGAAATGTCCCATAGGAAAATCCACCTGTGACTAACAAGACAAGCCCTCTTTACTAGCTGACTCTGCCACAGGGGCAGATTTAACAGAGTTAGTTACACCATGATTATCCAACAGGTCCTGAGAAAATCCAAATTAATAACACGTTTTAGTCGTTCTCATCTATAATTTCTCACAAGTGCTGAGGAGCCACACTGGCTTTGGATATAGATGGGTGTACCGTCATTTCTGACGAGCTGGTCAAGCAAAATGTGTACAATATGCATCGCTGAGCCAACATAATGCCCTGCGCCTCACTATAAAGAATCATTTGCAAGGTAAAAATTTACTTACAAGACCATGTCAAAAAATATTAACTGTACTTAAGAAAGGACACTCTTCTTTTTAGTACAAAAATAACATGAGTCAGCAAATAGCCATAGAATCTGTATGTGTTCCTCTTGGAACAACAACATCATTTGTAAGACGAAGGGCTGAAGTTTTGAGTACAAGTGACGGTCATGGGCCATGTAAACCTGCCTGGCGAAGGCAGGAGTGGGCAGTGAGTCTTCACCTTGGTGTCATTACCGTTAGGTCTTAAAATAAACTAAGCTAGGTAACCACTGCTTATTTAAAAGGGGCGGGGGAGGGGGAACACTGGTTGCCTTCTTTATTTTTATTTATTTATCTATTTATTTATTTTAAGATTTTTCCCCCCAGTAATCTCCATACACCCAATGTGGGGTTCAAACATATGACCTCAAGATCAAGAGTTGCACACTCCACGGAGTGAGCCAGCCAGGCGCCTCTAACATATTTATTTTTTAATGTTTGTATGTTCATGCCTTATTGTCAACATTTTAGGAGGCCCTTCTTCCTCTGTCAAAAGTGACAGAAGTTAGGAACTAGAACCAACGCACAAAAAGAGTCGAGGGCAATTTTACTAGCAGTCAACAAAAGGAAAACTAAAAATGAAAATAATAATAATAAATAAGTTTAAGACAGTTATCATTTAAAATACAAGAATTTGAGTAAAAAAAAAACACGCTATTCTTACCATGGCCTACAGAAAAAGACATTCCAGTTTATGGAGTATCAGCCATTACTACACATACAAATGTGATGATTTGATATAGCATCTCTTGCCTTTTCCTCCAGAATTTCATGTTTGTTTGCTTTTAAGTCTTATTTAATTATTGTGATTTAATCTTTCCTTAGACAAATACTGAACAACTGTATCATTTGTATTTTAAGATCATCTCCTTAATGTAAAGAAAAGCTAATAGTAATGCACTCCAATGAAATAAATAAGGTTACACAGAAAAATAAAACTCTATATGATAGGCAGGATTCATAAAGAAATGAATATGAAATAATCCAATTCATTAAGATTTTCCTTCCATTAAAATGAAGAGAAAATGGTTTCTGTCCACATATTAATGTCAAGCTGGTTAGAAAAACAGCAACATTTTACAGAGCAAGGAACTAAGATAAAAAATACTTAAAAGTGAATAGATACAAATATGTTAATATGGAAAAATTTCACTTGTTTTTCAGAACCAAAAAAATTAGACCTTGTTGATTTATTGTTATCATGAAGAAAAGGAATAGTTCATAGTTTAAAAACTGCTGGACCAGTAACTACGGTCTCTGAGAGAAAATAGGATTTAATTAATTTATCATCCTTTCAAATTTCAGTTCCCTCTTCCACCAAGAACAGACCTTTGGAACCCATCTGACTCACTGACTCCTTGTGCTGAATACAGCCCTTAAAAATATACATCGCAAATAATGTTAAACTGCTAAAACTTCAAAGAAGTATCAGAAAGGTCATTTGTGTTTTCTTTGTTGTTGTGGGTGGAAGGGGCATGTTCTTTTTAGTTTCTTTAAAAAAAAATCATGGTTAATTTAGTTGACTATACTTTGAAGTAGTTATAGAAAAATAATTTTTTACTGGAATTATATCACCATAACTTTTGAGAATGACATACTATGTAAATATAAGCACATTTGCACTACTTCTAAGTGGAAGAAACTCCCCTAACAAGTCATAAGTTAGATAATGTAAGACTATAGCCACGCTCAAGTTATTATCTTTAAGACACATAACAGATTGCATGACGGTTTACTGCGTGCCAAGAACTTTTCCAGTTAACATTTTCACTTGAAAAAATAGATCACATACTTGTAAAATCATACCCAGCATTGACTTCATAAGGCATGTGGCTTTAGAGTGCTTTTTACAATTATTAATTCTACTAGTCAACTAGCAGGAGGCTAATGCAATTGTCTTAGAAGATGCTCGGAAGACACAGAAGACATTTTGAGAGCTGATCTGTACATCTGCAAAACAAAACAAAAAATATTTTCCTTCCTAAATGATGTACATATGCTTTAATGTATCATACCTAAAATATATTTATATGCCAGCACCGCAGGCAGCTTGAAAGATACCTAATGAATGCATGAGCAAACCTGAGCAAGATCTCCCCTCCCCTGGGTTTTAATAAAGCAGCAGGAGAAGGAGGAGCGTGATATAAAAGATTACGGAAGTCATTTTCACAACAGCCTGTGATGTACGATTTAACCTCTAAAACTCCCAAAGCCTAAGGACCAGAATACTTACCTACACTGGGGTAGGGATAGAAGATCTTAGTAAACATGGAGGGGGCATGCTTCTGGAAAAGACACAAAGTGTACCTACTGATGCTGTGCAGTCACAACTGAAGACGAGAATTTGCCAATCGCTTTCAAACTCACAGGAGCAGTGTACCCTATGCGGCTGAGGAAAGAGCCACTGCAGTGCCATCAAGAACTGGAATCTACGTGAGCCTTCGGAGCAACAGTCACAGAAACATAACACACTAGAACACACGCGATCTTTGTACCTATTTTTAGTAATCTTCTATTTTTGCTCTTCATATGTAAGTTCATAAAATCGTGATTAAACCACCTGTGAACCATCCCTGTACCATCTTTATTATCTAAATAAAATTATTGAGGCAGATGTTACATTAAATCATAAATTAGATTAGATAGAAAGATAGATGATAGACAGATAGATAGATGATAGATAGATAATCACATCAAGAAGTATTCTGGCAGCTCTATTTTAAACCTCTTCGTTCAGCTATATAGTAATGCCCCTCCTACTGACTACCAAAAGCAGTTCAAATTGTCAGTTTACAGTATGTCCACTATAAACAACCATTTAGAAAATGGGGCTAAAAGTGAATAGGAGGAGGAAGAACTGAAGAATCTAAATAAGAGCTAAAAGACTCAAAATTGCTAACTCCTCTCTATTTAACTGTGAGATTAAAAGCTCACCTCGGGGCTGGGGAGTAGGTGCGGCGGAAATGGTGAGCAATGCCCCCTTTTACATCGCTCTCCACCTATACAAATACATGAATGCTCCTCCAACAGCAGATACAGTTTGAATACACATTTTGTGTCATGATTTAAGTGGGTTAAAACATGTTTAGCTTCCTAAAAATGTACTATTTTTATTTAGTTTCATCACTGAGATGTAAGACATTGTATTTGCAAAACTCCCTATTTCTAGTCTTAATGATTTCTTCCTAAAGTAAAACAAATCTAAAGACTTTTTGTATTTTTTATGAAAGAATATTATAAGAAACAATAGGATATTGTGCTATTTCTATGTTACAGTATCAGACAGTGAACATAATCAGCATTAGAGCTTAAAATATAATTCTGATAACTACTTTATCTCACTAATTGAAATTCTTAAATAAGTAAGGAAAAATTCCTTTTTCTATAGAAGACTGTGGCTCGTGTTCTCAGAATGGCATCTTCACAGCAAAAGGAATTGAAGTTTTCTATTATTCCTAGGTATTTTGAATTAACCGTTAATGCTTTAGTTTTATTTCATTTATATATATATGCATAGAGATATATAATTCCTTGAATTATATTTTTTCACACATACATTTATGAAATAACTTGTTCCAAACGGCCTTGCAATAGGTAGTCAAATGAGTTATTCAGTCAAAAAAATCAACTACTGCAGTAATTTAAAAAGAGAGCTGAGAGGACACGTCCGTCCAATGCAGATTAGAAAAAGAATTTATTTCCATCAGATGAGAAACTCCTTGAAGGTAAGAAATATAAATGCCTGTGTACTTTGTAGCATCTTGACCTTAAACAAGGACGAAGAATGTCCAATTTCATGTCCAATTTCTGAACCTAATTCAAATCACTGGCCGACATAACCAAGGCCAAGCCCCTTCTCTTCTGAACCTCTGTTCTTACTCACATGAAGGAATCACAATAAATGATTTCTAAACTTCTTCGTGCCTCTAAGACTCTATAATGGTTCTGGTTAATGGCTTAGGCACTGTATTTGTACCTTCGAAAAACCTCATTCACTTTCCCTGAAAGACTATAAAATATGAAACCATCAATAACTAAGGACGGCATAAACATCACCGAGGTCTCTCATTCACTCAGTGATTCATTTCCTCCAACATTCATGCGCTCAATAAATGTATACTCAGCCTCAGTATGTGCTAAATCCAGCAAGATGACTATAATTTTACTATTCTTCATGTAAGAGAGAAGGTATCTTTAAAAAACAAAAAAAAATATTATAAAGAATCCTTCTTTCTTAAAAAAGTTAAAGCCTTTGAGTATCTTTTTAAATACCATTTCAACTGAGTATACTTCCAATTGATTAATTCGTTGGCTGGCTGGCTGGCTGGCAGGATGGATGGATGGATGGATGGATGGATGGATGGATGGATGGATGAATGGATAGATAGATAGATAGATAGATAGATAGATAGATAGATAGATAGATAGATAAAGACCTCGACAAGGCTAAAAAGTTGGAGGAACGAGTCTGTATAATTTAACCTCAGTCTCAAATTCTGCTGAGTATGATTTTTATTGTAAGTATCAGCTCTTGTCATCATAACATATAATACCAGATGACATTTTCTTATTGTTTTTCCAGATAATAAAACTTTCAAGTGTTTGAAGTCAAAGCTTAACACAAAAGAAAAGACATGATCGTCTTCTCCTTAATATATGCTTCTTCCACGCTTGTTTGTATCAACAACCTAGGAGTACTGGGTTATTAATTACACATTTCATGTAGCTTTTATAAAAAAATTAAGAAGAAAGAAAAAAAAGCAAATTGTTTCTTTTGATCAAAAGTCTCCCACAAAGAATTTAAAGAATTAAGCAAGTGATAGAAAAATAAAAGGAAGGTCAAGTTTGGGGCCTATAGCAAACTAGATAGCTTCCATATGAACGACATATAAAGTTCAGTTTTTAAAGAACATATGTGTTTGCTCATTGGTTTAAAAAAAAAAAAACAAAAAACCTTGAATCCTGTCTACTCCATATATACAGATCAAAATCAGATTGCTTAAGTGAACTATAAAATGCAAGAGAACATTGTTTATCCAAATCATAAACCCAAGAATTGCTGAAGGAGTTTTAATGTTTTCTATTTCTTCAGATTCCAGGGTAATACGTCAATGGTAGATTGCCTTTTTTTTTTTTGTAAACTGCCTCAATCTTCATAAACCCAATGTCAGATCCTGTTCTTTGCTATCCATGTCTATTTAATCTGCTCTCTCTGAATTGATTGTTCCTGAATCTTTAAAGGTATTTTCAGATATCCTAAATCCTGAGATTTAAATGTCATCACCTTCAAACAACTCCCATCAAATAAATCTCTTATTAATTCACATGAAATTAATCCAAAAGGATCACTTCTATTAGCATATGCTTGGGAGCGCAAAGCCCATGAATAGTCATCTGGACACTTGAACCAACCCAAGACTCTCTGAGATAAAATGCACATTATTTAGATATCCTCTTCCAAAGAGTTTTGATGTTAGCCCAAACACATTTTATTAGGCTTTTATTTCATCAAGCTATGCTCTCTATATTTTAAATATCTCATTTCAACTGTACTAGTCTAGGTAAAAGGAGAGAGTCTGGTAAGTAAGTAATAATGTCAGATTCACCAAAATGAGTCTCCACATATGCATATACAGCTTAGAGAAAGAATTTCATTAACAATTTTATTTTTAAAAGAAAATTACAAAACACTTTTTGCTTTTAAAAATTTTATGCTAGAAGTCTGATTGAAGTTGGAATATATGTGAAAAAATGAAGCAAGCACCTGTTTCACTAAATAGAGTAACTAAAATAAAGCATACATACATACATCATGAGTTATCAGAAGAAAAGAGGAACTGATTATTTTTGCCTTCATAACAGGGGAAAGGCAAATGTATTAAAAATTCTGCTTTGAATAAGATCACAATTTCACTAAGCAAATTAAGAAACATCATTCATTTCCTCACACATATGTCACTTTTCGTTTTGTTTTATTTTCTCTCAAAGAAAAAAAACAATGAAAATTATGTACAATGGTAACTGTTGGTTCCATCAGGCCAATCTGACTTTGCATGTGTGCATGGGCCAGGGGTAACTTCATCCTTCTTCGTTAAACTTAGAACATTTCACCTGGTTGATGGGCAAAGAGCCAAACACAGCATACAAGTTCAAAAAGAATGGCTTAGGAAAAGTATAAATGCATTTATTTATCTTGGTGGTTATGATATGAATTGATATTTTATTTGTATGTAAATTACATTTCCATTGATAACAGAAATAATGTCAAGATTTGTAGGAATGCCTTTGACTCTCTTCCTTGCATTTGCTGAAGAACATCTTTGTATATTAAGGGTAGTTTAATTTTAATATATTGGTGTTGCTTTGTCTATTTTCCAATCTGTTATTCAATAAAAAAGAAAATCTCAATTATTAACTCAATCCAGCAGTAAAACTGGCTAACATCTGTCTCAGTTCTCCCATAAGAAATCTGTGTCAATCATTACAAATCCATTTGGTAAATTAATATGCATATACAGTGTAGTGAGTTTAATGAATGCATGCCATTAAGATTCAATAAGAAAGCTCACTGTCTTCACAGCATAGATAAGTTGAGTGTATTAGGCAAAGTTTTTGTTGTTTTTTTAAGAGTGTCATACTAGATCCAAGATTAAAACAAATATCGTGAAGGCATATTGAGAGCCTATATTATACTAGTAATATATACATAAGGAGAGTGAGAAAATATGCATATGTGTGTAAAATATAAATATATTTAGCATAATGTAATATTCAATATATATGTTATATATACAACACATGCTTAAATATAAGACATTAAAAAGCCAAAGTGAAGGGAAGTAAGTTTGCGCCGTAATATGCAACAGTTCCTGCTCAGGAAGCCAGGATCTTGCAAACACTCTGCTCACCTCTAAGGTATCAAAAGGCCTCCCCTATCTGAGGACCAGTAGTCCAATGAATAAACAGGAATGGCCAATGGGAAAGGCACAAATATTACGAGGAAACAGCAAATATACATGGGCAATGAAAGGGAATTAGAAGTAAGTTCAGAGTACAACTGTGTATATAAGTCCCAAGAGCCAGGGGTCTTTGTCCTATATGTATTTTTAAAGGTCCATTTAAATTAATGCACATTTCTGAAGGAAGTCTTTTACAATATAGAATGAATAGACACTAATGACATTAAATCTGGTTAAATACCATCCCAGTCCACGCTGACTGCTTAATATAACCAACTTTCCCTTCTGATAAAAACATGATATTCACACATATATTGGAATTGTTTCTCTTTTGTTAAGTATACTGAATGTTTCCAAAGAAAACTGATTTTTAAAAACTCTGGGGGCACCTGAGTGGCTCAGTCGGTTGAGCGTCCGGCTTCAATTCAGGTCAGAATCTCACAGTTCGTGGGTTCGAGCACCGCGTAGGGCTCTGTGCTGACGGCTAGCTCAGAGCCTGGAGCCTGCTTCGGATTCTGTGTCTCCCTCTCTCTCTGACCCTCCCCTGCTTGTGCTGTCTCTGTCTCTCAAAAATAAAATAAAAACCATAAAAAAAAATTTTAAAACTCTGTACTTTGAAAGCGACTTTTGATAGAATATATTAAACCACTGTTTCCTGACTTCTAGAATGAAAAATGTTTTATGTATGAAAAAAAGAGGAAGTACACACAGTATCCCTCCATAATTTGGGTAACAGGCATAGAAACCTTCACCTTTTTCTCTCTCTCAAAAAAAAAATAAATAAAAACATTAAAAAAAGGGGCGCCTGAGTGGCTCAGTCGGTTAAGCGTCCAACTTCGGCTCAGGTCATGATCTTATGGCTTCGAGCCCCGCATCAGGCTCTGTGCTGACCGCTAGCTCAGAGCCTGGAGCCTGTCTTCAGATCCTGTGACTCCTTCTCTCTCTGACCCTCCCCTGCGCACGCTCTCTCTCTCTCTCTCTCTCTCTCTCTCTCTCTCTCTCAAAAGCAATAAATAAAAACATTACAAAAAAAGAAACCTTCACCTTTTTGAATAAACCATTATTTTAGGACATTCTGACTATGTTCACCTCAAATTTAGCTGGGCTCTGTCTGGGATTTTATTATGGTCACTGTTTAAGCATAGATTATTAGAAATTCAAGAATTTTCTCTAAATTTTTCCCATGATATTAGTTGCAAACAAAGAAATGTAAGGAGGTTCCTTGGTCAAGTGAATTTCAGTGGAAACTGTGTATGTTATATGCTCTCTTTGGAGATCCACATTGTACATTAGCAATTACAGTTTGGAAGAGTCCTAGAGGTTGTGGAGTGGTAAAATCCATTCAGTTTGGACTGGAATTTCCCAATCTCTTTTGGCTTTCTGTCACATAATGTCATTTACTAATCTGCACAACACAGTGGGAGATGCTGATCTAGACGGTAATTTTCTTCCTCAAAAATTACTGATTTTAAAACCTGTATAATCTTTTGAAACAAACAGTATGTCTTCATTAAATTGGCAAGAAAACTAAGATGCTTTGATCTGAAGGGATCATTTTGAAGGGTGTGTTTTTGTTTCTGGTTTGTTTGTTTTTTTCGTTTTATTCCCAGCATGGCTAACAACATTAAAAGAAGATCAGGATTCGCTATATTGAAAAATTTAGAATCAGTATAAGGTTGTGTAACGGCAGATTAGGGCCGTGATAGAACACTGAGTGAAAAAAGGCAGAAGATAAACATCTATGTACAATAAGATCTCAGATGTCCAAATTATATATGTATCAACATAGCTGAGTATACACCCACTGTGATTTCGAAGTTGAGTCATTTATACAGATATCGCTGCATAAAGAAGTCCTAGCTTTTTTTTTTCAGCAATTACTTCTAATGATCACCAAAGCAATCCATTTAAAACACTACCACCTTGTATACTAGATTTGAGTCATTCATTTGTAAGCACTTAAATTTTATATGAAACAAAATAAGGCAAATAGTTTAGTGGAATATGGCATGAAGAAAGAGGTTTGAGAGACAGACCCAGGATTGCCCTGAAGGGCCTATAGTTCATATAGTTACAATCAGTAGTTCTCAATGGCTTACAGGTACCTGAAAGAGTGTCTGGACAAAGGCTTCCTCTCTGGTTATTAATAAATTCCATTCCTCCTAACTTAGCTCCACCTGCAGATTCATGTGTACCCATAATAATGGATGGAAAGCCAAAGCCCGGACCACAGTCAGTAAGCACGTGTCCAGTGTGGATGCTCTATGACTGCATCATTTTATGGTAGAGCTTAATGTCACTCTGGCTCAGGGTTCTAAGTGGTGTGGAAGAAGAGAAATGAAGTATACAGGGCCTCCCTATCTCACTCTTACAAATCCCAGCCTCTAGCTTTATGGGCTTTAAGATTTTGTTTTATTGCTATTGCATCCCCCCATCTACAAACATTAAAACAAAAGATTAAGAACTAATTAAAATATAAAAAAGGCTAGGTAGATGTGAAGTAAAATCTGAAACAAGGAATGAATTATGAGTTAATTTTAAACACAAAGCCAACACGGTGATGAGGTCATACTGAGGTCTAAGTCTGAGCGGATGACCACATATCCAGGTTTCTCCTGGGTCCCATAGCTCCTATTACTATACATTCACCAAGAGAGAAAGAACAGATAAATGTGTAGGGCTGTGAAATTAGTTAAGGCAAAAATTAACTTACTCATTAAATATTTTGTATAGGTCATCTAGTCTATCTTCAAGTTCAAGTTCAATATAAACTCAGGAATCCATCTAAACACACATAGACAGGGGCACCTGGGTGGCTCAGTCGGTTAAGAGTCCGGCCTCAGCTCAGGTCATGATCTCACGGTTCGTGGGTTCGAGCCCTGCATCAGGCTCTGTGCTGACAGCTAGCCAGAGCCTGGAGGTTGTTTCAGATTGTGTCTCCCTCTCTCTCTGACCCTCCCTGCTCACACTGTTTCTCTCTATCTCTCAAAAAATAAATAAAAGACATTAAAAAAATTTAAACACATACACACACACCTTTTGAAAAGATTTTCACCACCTACACTCCAATTAGTAATTTCTTTTCACTATCAATCTTGTTGTGGACACCTGTCATATATACATATACATATATATATATATATATATATATATATATATATATATATATATATATATATATATATGTGTGTGTGTGTGTGTGTGTGTGTGTGTGTGTATATATATAATTCCAGATTCAGGTGTTTTACAAATAGTTCCTTAAAAATTTAATTGAATGTTGAAAGAAATCAAAAGCCAGAGTAGATCTCTTTTAAGGCTTACAATCATGAATGTCTATGTATATTATAAGCTGAATTTTTAAATAAAAGCAAAAATGTCTTATGTTATTGTTACTAAGAAGCAGATACTGCTCCAAGAGTATATTACCTTGTTTCATGTTTATTAACAAAAGTAAAATACTCTTGTTTTCACATTTTACAGATGAAGCAACTTAGATTTAGAAAAGTCAAATCACTTGCTTAGGTCACAGATGTAGCACAGGAAGAGTTAGGTCTGAAAAAGCCAGAAGCGATGCTAGACCCCTCGGTTTCTCATTATTACATTTCTCATAAACTCTTTAGTGTTTTAATGAACAACAGTTAAGCAATGCATTTATAGATAAAATGTGATAGCACTTTAAGAAACTTACTAGAGAATACACTCTATGAGACTGTTTTATAAAGACGGCTGTCACAGTATGTGACTGGTTCTAGAGTTGTATCAAGTGAACACAGTCTTCCCAGCAATCGTACGGACTAGTAGGTTATCCTAACTTTTGGATTTGTTTCATCACAACTAGCACATCACTAAAGGTAACAAATCATGCAAACTCCAAATGGATTCACTTCTACAAAGCCCTCTACAGTTCCCTCACACAAAAGTGAGTCTTTTCTACTACCATCTATGGCAGTTTATGTATATCTCCTCTCGAGACACATTCCACACCACCCTGTAACTATGTGTTTATGTTTTCAGCTACTCCACTAGGCAATGAAGTCCTCCAGATGGAGAATATCCTTATTGATATTATTGTTAGTTAAAAATATCAATATTTATCCACTCACTGTATGTGATTATTTTAATCAAAACTAAAGTGCTGATACCTAATTCATGTATTTAAATATCTCTGTGTTATCACCAATTCTCAAGCTTATCCCAAGGGCAAAACATCTATGGCCAGAACACATTTCCATCATGAACAATGGCATGGTATGATAATGATTATTGGAGAGAAATAAAGTAGCATATTGGAGCAAGGGGCACATACATGAGTTTTTAAGAAGCCAGGTGATACTAACATGGCCCTCCCCACTGAGATTTGCCCACTACAGAGTAATGACTCACAGAGGTTCTAATGGATAGATGCAGTGTTGGCACACTTAGAAATTTCTGCAGCCCCATATCTCATCAAGGAAGGTCAGAAACTGAGATTAAATAGACTTGTGGGAATAAAAGCTAGGATAATGCTAAAGTTGTATTACCAACATCATTAATAACAAACCAAATCAAGACATACAAGGACTCAAGGCATTCATTTGGTCTTTCTTTAAGCTAAAAAAAGACCTAGATGTCATAACTCTGGATCCATGGTCATACAGCAATAAATGCATAAGTAATGTAAAATAAGAATTAATTGTATTTTTTAAAACTGTGACTCACAACTATGTTGACTTGATTTGGGTTCTATGTAAGTCTACATAACCTCATGCACAATTTGTGGACTGAATTACATAATCAGTAAAATGAATGTTTATAAGTTCATATACTTTCGTGATTACTTATAATCTCTACATGAATGTCACATGGTATTTAATATATGGATTAACTATGTAATAATACAGGTATCCTCTGTTTCCCAAAAGTCTGCATTCTACCCCTTTGTTTTTAGGAAAGACCTACCTTAGTATGTGTTTTTTGCTAACCAAAAGAAATCAGAAGAGATTTTCACTTTTACAAAAAAAAAAAAAAGCCATTACTGTATAGTGCAGGTCTTTCCAAAATGAAGTGGAGTAATGCAAACTTTGAAAATATACCATTTCAGTTTAGGGAAGTTTTCATAGGAACAATCTACTTGCAGAAAGTGAGGCAAATCTGTATTTATGATAACTACGTAACTACAAATGTCATTTATAAATTTTTTACCATGCGTTCTCCAACATTCCAAAATTAAAACTATTCTGTACTAATAGCATGATACATAAGATTGAATAAGTTTGTCTTTTAAAGGAATAGGCTAGGGGCACTTGGGTGGTTCAGTTGGTTAAGCATTAGCTTTTGACTTGGGCTCAGGTCATGAGTTCGAGCCCTATATCAGGCTCACAGCTGTCAACACAGAGCCCGCTTTGGATCCTCTGCACCCCTCTCTCTACCCTTCCCCTGCTTGTACTTTCTCTCTCAAAAATAGACAAGCATTAAAAAATAATAAAGGAATAATAAAAGAATAGGCTAAGATATAAAAGAATACAGAAAAGTCCCAAATATTTGGATCAGACTCCTGGCAACTTAAAGCAAAATCAAACCAGGAGTTCAATTTAAAAATTCACAAAGAAATAAAAGTAAAAAAATAATAATAATAATAATAAAATAAGTTCAATTCACAAGAATGCTCATGATATTATCATATTAAATCTCAAAACTGGAAAAAAGCCCAAATGTACTGAGAGAGAGAGAGAGAGAGAGAAAGAGAGAGGGGTGCATTTGAATACAAACGTGTATGGTACACATATTTATGTGTGTGTATACATATGGTATATGACTGACTATACAATGGAATGCATGGGCATACCATAGAATATTATACTGTAATGAAAACAAACTACATACAACAACATGATGTTGAGTGTAGGATGCCAGATACAAGAGAATGCCTACTTGTAATGTGTAGGGGTGCTATATTCTAATGCATGTAAAGTTCAAAAACAAGCAAAGCCAGTCCTAAGTGTCAGGATCAGACAGGAGAGTGATTAACTCCTGAGGGAGGGAAGAGAACAAAGAACAAAGAGGAGACAAAAGAGTACTGGCAAAGGGGCTTGTAGAGAACTGGCAATTTCTATTTCTTGACATGTGTTACACAGAGCATTTAGCTTGTAATATATACAACATAAAAAGAGCTATAGGCATGAGCTGTGCATATTCCAGCTAAAAAAGTTAATGTATGTGCGCACACATGAGTGATTTTTCAAGGAAACAGAGCACCTGTGGGGACCATGGGGTAATAGATTGAGAAGAAACCTTTCAGTTTCTCTAGTCTGATGGGCAACACAAGCAATCCAATGGGGTCCTTGGATACTCAGGCCAGGCTGAAGGGCTCAAAGAACCAAACGTGCTGAAAGAGGCAACAATGTGGTAGGAGAAAGAAGAAAAAAGTAATAGAAGGAGAAGAAAAGAAGTTCTGAACAAGAGAAATCTGAGAGGGTAAAAGGTTTAAAAAGGGATCAGAGGCAAAAATGAACAAAAAGCAACAGCCACCCTAGAAAAGGAGAAGGTAATAGACAAGGAGGTAGGAGAGAGCTCTGTCCTAATTCTGTGGCGGTGGTAGAAAGGGGCAAAGCAAAGACATACCTGCAGTTACTACATGTATCATGAGGGTACACTGTAGTAAGTCCACCACAATCTAAGTAAAGGCGGAGGAGAACTCATAGTTTATGGGCACCTGCTGCGTACAAGCCATTTGCTTTTGGACTCACGTAGCTGTCTCTCTAGTCCTCACTGAAAACCTGCAAGGACCCACCTGCTTACCTTAGAAGACTGAATGAAACAGATGACAAACAGCCCATAAAACCACACTGTGGCTTCTTCCAAAATGCTAAGTATCTTTCTAAGGCTGAATAAATGCCATGTTTAAGTGAAGTGTGTTGTTTCTACCCTCATATATAGTAGTTGTACTCAATCTACGTAATAAAGTCCTTCATCTCACAAACCAAATAACGATGGCCTTGCTCGTCTTGCATAAAGAAGATAAGTTAATAGGTAAATTTCTATCCATTTTAAACTTTCCACCTGGTTAATATTTTCTTGAGACTTTGGCTTCTATGATCACATGGCTTCTGAAAATGAATGAACAAGCAGCACACAAACGTCACCAGGGACACTCAAAAACATTATTCCTTAAAACCATTTCACGTGGCATTTAGTATTTGTTTTGTAGGGACAAGCGGACAGAAACTACAATCATATCTTATCCTACAGAAATTGTTCCAGGTTTGCACCATAGGATAATTTAATGCTGTCTCGGGGAGCTCCTTCCTCAAAGAGAACCACAAAGTCTGAGAACACCTGAACTGTCGTATCCCGCGTGGCGGCCCCGACACTGAACAAGCCTAGAAACTTTTGGTTTAATGAGAATAAGAATTGTTTGTCTAGCCCTGCCTCTACCGATGCTGTATGTATTCTGGACGTCACAGCATGAAAGAGTGTAGTCACACTTAACAGCTGACTACAGGAAACAAGCACATGTATGGATGGGAAAACGTGTTCGTAAAAGTAGCAGCACAATACCCAGAAGACGGGGGCACTGTGTAGTATTATTTAAAATTAACTGCTTCCTTTATTCTTTTGAAGTTTTTGTTTCACAGCATTTATTAATAACAATTTTCCTGAGTTTTTCCAAACCAGATCACTGAAGAGTTCACCTGAACAAACAAAACTGGTACCTGGTAGCAGTATCATCTTCATACCTGCAAAAAATGCCTTGTTTATCTAGCCCACAAATCAAGGCACTATTCAAGAAATAAAATGCTATTACTAAAACGACTTCATGAAAAATTGACTATGTCACAAGAGGAACACAAAGTCCTTTAAATCTGTTGTAACATTAAGAATGCCCCATTTTAGGGGCACCTGGGTGGCTCAGTCAGTTAACTGTCTGACTTCAGCTCAGGTCATGATCTCACAGGTCCTGAGTTCAAGCCCCGCGTCGGGCTCTGTGCTGAAGGCACAGAGCCTGGAGCCTGCTTTGGATTCTGTGTCTCCCTCTTTCTGCTCCTTCCCAACTTGTACTCTCTCTCTCTCTCTGTCTCTCAAAAATCAATAAAAACATTTAAAAAGAATGCCCCATTTAAATGATGAAATACAACTATTACATTAAAAGTGAGACGTAATAGAAGTCTTTAAGAACACCTTAGCCTAAGCGTTTACCATATTTTGTGGGAGCAAAAAAAAAAAGAAAACCACATTGATGGTCCCAAAATATGTTGTCTTGACTTATGGAAATAAAAATGGAATTCTCCTTCACAAAATATCATCAATATGGTCCAAATGAGCTAAGCATAGGCATCTCTGGAAAGTAATGCCCACATTCCAGTGTACACACAGTAAGAAAAACTACATGAAGTACTTTGAATACTGTTAGTTAAAAGACAGCAGAATTCCAGAATATTTTCATGACCAAGAATACTGCTTGGAAAAGAACTGCTTTAGGGGTACCTGGGTGGCTCTGTTGATTAAGCATATGACTCTTGATTTCAGCTCAGGTCATGATTTCACGGTTTGAGAGTTTGAGCCCCGTGTTGAGCTCTGCACTGACCTCATGGAACCTGCTTGGGATGCTCTCTCTCTCTCTCTCCTTCTCTCTCTCTCTACCCCTCCCCCACTCTCTCTCTCTCAAAAATAAACATTAAGAAGAAGAAAAAGTAACTTAAAATAAAGTTGGTGATGTTGACATGTCCCATATCCCTTGTGCATCCTTCACTTCATCCTCATGAAAAAATGGCAAGTGGTAACCTAAGCCAGCGCTATGGGAATTTTTTTCCAGAAATCAAAGTCAAGTGTATCTGTTGGCATCATTAGCCATTTAGCACTACATTCTATTTTTCTGTACAACTATTATAAATCTGACCACAGGCTACTGACAACTAATACTTACAATTGAGAATAAATTACAGTAGATCCCCTTTACCCTTGGGAGATATGTTTTAAGACCCCTAATGGGTGCCTGAAACCTAAGTATACTATTTTTTCCTATAGAGATCTGTCTGTCTATCTATCTATACTCATAATAAAGTTAGTTTATAAACTAGGCACCATAAGAGATTAATGATAACTAATGATAAAACAGAACAATTATAACAATGTGCCCTAATAAAAGTTACATGAATGTGGTCACTCCATCAAAATATCTCACCGTCCTGTACTCACCCTTCTCCTTGTGGATGACGTGAGATGATAGAATGCCTAGGTGGGCGTATGAAGTGAGGGGAATGACACAGGCACTATGATGTAGCATTAAGCCACTACTGACCTCCTGAGGGGGATCATCTGCATCTAGACCTCAGTGGATGTGGGTAATGAACCACGGAAAGTGAAAGCACACATACGGGGGGGGGGGGGGGGCTCATTAACATCACAGTTACATTCAACCACATATTATTTGTGGGCATCAAGCAAGCTGCTGAGGATACACCTGTGAAGAAGGTAAACATGAAACCCTCCCTCAGTGAGTTTACAGTCTAACCAGAGAAAAGAAACACAGACACAGAGGCCCCTGATCTAGATTTGGTATGAGAAAGGACTCTGGGGGAAATGACTATAAACTGAAAGACAGCAAAAGCTGGCCAGGGGAAGGGGAAAGACTGAGTAATTCAGTGATTCATTGATTCTGCAAGTGAAAGAGTTCATTCTCTTGCAAGAGAGAATGTGGCAAATGTGGCTTTTTTTTTAAGTTTGAGAGAGAAAGAGAGCGAGAGAGAGCGTGCACAAGCGAGGGAGGGGCGGAGAGAGAATCCCAATCAGGCTCCTCACTCTCAGCAGGGGAAAAGATGTGAGGCTTGAAACCATGAACCCATGAAGTCATGACCTGAGCCCAAACCAAGAGTCCGATGCTCAACCGACTGAGCCCCTGAGCTCACCCAGGTGCCCCATGAGAGAATGTGGCTTCTTAACAGAACTGAAACAGGTTCAAAGTGGTGTTAGCAATTTCAGTGGTGTTTGGTTAAAATCATCAACTCTCTGAAACAAAGGATGAAAGCATAAATTCTGTGAAAGATTCCTTATTTTCCTGAAAACATTACACAATTCATTTACCATATACATTCAAAAACCTTTACATCAACCCTACATACAAACTTCATACAAACTTTTCACACTACCATACCATGGATAAAATTTCTACATAATTATGTTATGGGAAACCTTATTAAGATAAAAAAATAATTTAATATCTAAATAATTATCTCTTATTTTGGTGCAATCTTTTTACTATCTCTTAAGACAGTGCCACTAGGATGTTAGTATCTTATCATAAGCAATTAACTATAATCTTGGAAACATAATGATTATATTCTGAATTAACTGATGTTCATTTAGAGATTAATATATTAATGTATCTGTGCATATATGTAATTTACTTAAAATGACTCTCTTCCCGAAGCTTAATAATCTGGCTATGAAACACAAATTGACACATTTAATCCTAACTAAAGTTCCTATTTACTATACCATGAATATAGAATATACTAATGGTTTCAAAAAACACTCTTGTTCATTACGTTGGAAAATAAAGTACCAGAGCAACATCAAATATATACACATTCTACCTACAGGCAAGGGCATTTCATACTAAAATTTTCTAGTCAATTATTTTTCTTTCATTTTTTAAAAATTTATTTACTTTGAGAGAGAGAGGGAGAGAGAGCAAGAATCCCAAGCAGGCTCCATGCTCAGCACAGAGCCTGACATGGGGCTTGATCTCACAACTGTAAGATCATGACCTGGGCCAAAATCAAGAGTCTCGACTGACTGAGCCACCCAGGTACACCCTAGTCAATTAATTCATCCACAGAATACATATTTATTGAGTACCTAGTATGTTTAAAACAATGTGGCCAAATACCAAAAGGAGAAAACATTCTAAGAGAAAATTATTGCTTTAGAAACTAGCTCCCTCCATCAAAGAAATAAGGCTTATAGTAAATATCTCGGTAGCAATATGGGATATGATATAATAGGACTTTGCACCAAAATCATCAGAGCAAACAATAAACTCCCTTGAAAACAAATAGTAAGTCCTAAATATCTTCTTATTTTTATGAGTATTATTATCATGTCCACTATTTCTTTCACTTATAGTAAAATAACGTAATGTGGTCAATAACAGTGGAAATATTTAAATCAGAGGAGAGTAGAGAGGCACCTGAGGGAGAAATTGCACAGAAATAAGCATTTTTTCTTTTTTCCTGAAAGTTTATTTATTTTGGACAGAGAGAGACAGAGCACAAGCAGGGGAGGGGAGAGAGAGAAGGACACACAGAATCTGAAGCAGACTTCAGGTGCTGAGCTGTCAGCACAGAGCCCTATGTGGGGCTCAGACGAACCACGAAATCATGACCTGAGCCAAAGTCGGATGCTCAACCAACTGAGGCACCAGGAAACCCAGAAATAGGAATTTCAAAGGAAAAGAAAGCAGTAATGCAGCAAAGTGGAGAAAGAGAAGCAAAGGATTGTTTTCCTATATAAACCTACATCAAAGGACAGGGAAGAATTTGGGTTACTAAAATATGTGGTTGCAAAGGTTAGTAAGACAGAATCTGGGATCCCAATGGATGAGACTGGGAACACTTACAGCAAACAGGAATCCACTTGAAGTCTGTAAACAAATGTGATTAGGAAAACTGGACTAGATGTGGTATCAAGTGTACACACACTGAAGAAAGGTGAAAAATGAACAGATATTATATATTTCAAAAAAAATCAAATGTTTCAACTCTGATCATAAAAGAATTCCTTTAAAAATCAAAGCTATCTTACCAATTCAGATAAAAGGTGGGGGTTCCTGATAGACATTTGTGACACCTTAATAAGACTGGGTTACTTAGGCATTTATGTGTCACTGTATTTTTCTGTCATTCAAATTGGAGTTAGGGCCAGTTAAATTTTCCCATAATTGTGCTTCAATATTCATATACCTGCATGGACAGTGTTCTCCTGTGGTCATACATGTTGATACTCTGATAACCAAGTACAGTAGCTATAAATGAAGAGGTGTCACTTAGTAAATAGTGGTTGACTGAACTTACTGAAGGTACTGAAATTTAGTGAATAAACTGAGTGAAGCTTTTCAAAAAGAGAAACCTTAGTTAACCAACTGACTAACAAAGCTACTTGACACCCATTTGTTTCTTGAATTGCCTGCCTTCACTTCGCATTTTATCTTAGCCCTGTTTATCCTGAATCCATTCTAACCCAGAAATTCTTAGACCTGAAGCATTTTATGAAATCTTCCAAGTCACTTAAAAGTAAGTCTTGCAAAATGCTCCTGGATCGTCTCAGTCCCTTTGGGACCTCACTCAGAATTTGGTCAAAAGCTCAATGATATTCCAACCAGTCCATCCCGATCCGTGCCAGCCAGTCGTTAAAAGAGTCAGGAAGACTTCAGTACACACATCTCTTTATTTCAAGCCAGATCCATATGGAAGAGAACTTGGCAAGGTCAGCGGTACGTACTAAAGGCTCATCTAAGATTCCACTTCCGGCATGACTTCCTGGTTAGTCTGCCAGTTCCTCCCCCTCCAGACAGAATTTGTTTGTAAAGTAGGATCAATCCAAAATCAGGTCACTTTGAGACAGAAATCAGTCCCCTCTGCGCTCATTCAAAAGAGTCACTCTAAGCCTCTGCAGCAGAGACTGAGGATGTGAGCACACGGAGAATTTATGTTACGGCCTTGGAGGGACCTTTAGGCACAAGCCGGCCCTGCATTTTTAGCCAAACTATCCGCCACTGTTCTCAAGTTTGAAGTAATAGGCCTTGCAGACAGTTGTGGCAGAGATCTTCTTGTACTTCCAAAACAACTCCTGGCAAAACTGCCTCTTTTTCAAGGTCGGATGAGATAATAAAAAGAGAAATGCTCATGCTTATACACACACAGTTACACACGCACTCAAAGGATTATGGAAGCGTATAAACCAAAATCAAGAGTGCTTCTCACCAGGTTTTATCCTCTTCTTTGACCTTATCTGTATCATCTTAATTCCTATAGTAAATGTGTGGACGTTATTTACTTCGGTTATTTTTTAAAGGCAATGAAACAGGACGAGAACACTAAAGCAAACACGTAAGACACTATCAACTGGAATAGTGTGTAAAAGGCAGCGTGCCGTAATTGTTGGTGTGCTGCCCACTCCTCCCCATGAGACAAAGAGCTCCCGGTGGGCAACGGATAGAGTGGGTGTTTTTAGGTAGAAAGAAGAGGAAAAAGTGAATTTGACTATATTTCTCTTGTTTTCATTTTTTTAAAAATTCATTGAACCTTTTGCTTTAAATCAAAGTTTCTTGTAAACAGTTTCTCTACTAAAAATACAGGGTGAATCCCAGAGTGGTGGCAGAGTCTGTTGCCTGTTACTTCATGAGGTAAGCACTGGATACAAAAGCACTGATTTCTTTTTAATTGTTTATCATGTACTTTGAGAGAGAGTGAGAGAGAGAGAGTGGGAGCAGGGGACGGGCAGAGAGAGAGGAAAAAGACATAATCCCAACCAAGCAGGGTCCCCATGGTCAGCATAGAGCCCGACCTGGGGCTCGATCCTTAGATACCTGAGATCCCAAGATAACCTGAGCAGAAATCAAGAGTCAGATGCTTAACCAACTGAGTCATCTAAGCGTCCCACAGCATTGTCTTTTTAACAAAAGAGGAGTGCCTGACTTTTAAAGCCGTCAAAACCCAGCAATAATATCTTATAGATTCACAGTGCCAGAACTCCTTTGTTCCATAGTCTGTCACCAAAGAATGTCTTAGTGTAAAGATTGAAAAATCTGATTTAAATATAATTTTATTTGCACCTCATTTGATGATCAACTTTACAATTGCTTTCAAAGAAAAATCACCTTTATAGAAGGCATTTTGTAGAAATTTTTCATGATGGATTATTAAAATTTAATGTACCTCCCTCTCCTAATACCCAAGTATATATGTTTCTTGGAAGAGGACAGTCTCATTAGTGTAACGATAAAACAACATTCTCAGAATTGAAAAGGGTTATCGTCTTTCATGATGCCCTTTATTCTAAGTCACTGAAGGAAATAAGACCCCTCTCCCCACTCCCCTGCTGCCTCCTATCCCTGCCTTTAAGAGTCTTTGCAACAGCAAAATGATGAGCATGACTCTTACCTTTAAAGGAAAACAGTCAAGTCCACAATTCAAAGTTTTCAAAGTTAAATCTACCAGTTTGTTAGGTTCATAGCGGCTAGGAAATCCTCATGTCAATATGAACGTGCATAAGACCAAGCCTCCGGGAAAGGCCATGGACATGAATCGTGGATAACAAATCTATCATCCCGAACTACTGCCCGCAGTACATGCTCCAGTGTTGAAAGCAATACTTTACTCCATTTTCTTGACTTCTACGGTGCCCGAAAATGTTGAATACTGAGGTCTATGTTCAAACTGGGTTCTCAGGGTGAGGTAAACTGATGTCCGGAAAACTGAATCTTAAATACTCAAGGATAACGTTCTCATTTATACCCACTTTCCCATATTCACAGGAGGAACCCCTCTAAGGTTCAGGCCGACAGTGAGACTTATTTCTTTATCCAGGGCTTCAGGATCAGGCAGTCTCAAGAATTTAATTGTTTAAATTAAACAACTTGGAGGGGTGGGGTGCAGTGAAACAGTCTGGACTCGTGTGTAGCGAGCTTTCTGTGGAACTTAAAATATTTTTGAAGAAATATGGTAAAGTGATTATCCTTCTGGAACTAGATCTGCGGACACTGTCACATTAACTCACAGCTTGTTAAATACTGTGCAATCTTTCTATAACATTCTTTGTTATGAGACTAGAATCAGCATATGGGAATTGCTCTTTTCCTGCTAAACTGAAGTCATTACTAACTACTCATCTGTGACATGTACTCTTTCTTGTAACCAGGGATTTTAGCTTCACAAAATTTAGAAACTGCCACATTGTTTCTTGGCATCGCTTTCCAATATGACATCATTTACATTTTGGAAAACTCCGTTTTAGCAAGAACACGAGTGGGTGCCAGGTTCAAGATTGCCCAAAAGGGGCAGCGAGGGTCTCTGCAAGGACTAACCACAGTTAATTCTTTCAATCTATAGCTTCACATGCCTTTCATTAGAGACACATGGAATTACAATGAGCTCAACAAATATATTTCTAAACGGGTTATCAAATTACCAAAATATAAAAATGGCTTCCAGTGACTGAAGCTCTGTATTGAAACACAACTGTGATGGGGAAATGAAAAGCTCCATACTAAATTTCCTTAATTTCCAAAGTCTGAAGAATGAGCATTTTTAAGTATACAATATTTATTACCAAATACTACATATATACATAATAATTAAAAATAAAATATAAATACAAATAAATACAAATAGGAGCCTACTGACACACTGTAGGATACAACACAGTTAGGGAGCTGTGAATGGTAAAGGAGTTTCAGAGAATTGGCATCATTCAAACCCTCTGACAATCTCATTTTGGAAATTATAAATAGTTTCTAGAACTTTCTCCATTTTGTGAAAACTTTAGGACAGAGAAATTCTAGTCATTTCATCAACATACCCGGCAAGCTCCTAATACAGATCTTGTGAATTACTGATTCCAAGAATAATTTGACAATACACCTGCAAACAAAAATTTAGGATTTGTGCCCTTAGCAGGGACTTCTTCTCTATCAAATAAAAAAGAATTCCAATGGTTCAATGTAATTTCACCTAGAAAAAAATGAATGACATCTCATGTGTTATAGTTAAGAAAATACTTTGAACATCTAATATGAAAAAACTCTATATTAATTTTAACCATACTGTTATTTCTTTAGTAGACACATTTTGTAAATAACTACGATTTTTATTTTGGATTGGTAAATGAGATAAATTCTGAAATATTCAGAGAGAATCACAAAATATTATCTGTGAGAGACCACTCCTTAGGAAGGATGTCTGATGTATTCTGAAGAAGTTACCACAACCTACTGACAAAAAAGACAGGGATTCATTCTGAAGGAAAATTTTGTAAGACTCATTCACTTTAAAGAAGAGGAAGAAATTTCATGAAATTACTACAAAAAGCCAGCTAGGAGAGGAAATCTCTGGCTGTCAAAAATCATGTATTTAAAAAGTCATGTATGCAAAAAGTCATATATTAACAATGAATACACATACATTTTAAAATACAACTGATGTGGGGCGCCTGGGTGGCTCAGTCGGTTAAGCGTCCAGCTTCAGCTCAGGTCATGATCTCACGGTTCGTGGGTTAAGGCCCACATCGGGCTCTGTACTGAGCTAGCTCAGAGCCTGGAGCCTGCTTCCCATTCTGTGTCTCCCTCTCGCTCTGCCCCTCCCCTGCTCGCGCTGTCTCTCTCTCTGTCTCTCAAAAATAAATAAGAAATTTTAAATAAATAAAATAAAATAAAACTGATGGCACAGGTCACTAATGACCCACAAAACAAGGCACAGATGCCCCATGTGGGAAAAAAAAAATACCTCAACCACATTTCTATTAAGAACTTTTACAGTTCAGATTGGACTTAAACACCAAAGCTCTTACAACAGAAATCCAAACATAAGAATGGATGAATTAAGTATACACAGTTCTTCCAAGGGCACGATCCCAACTACTCTTCTGCAACAACAGTGCCAGTCTTCCCACCACAGCAGACAGCTGGGAGTCTACTCTGTGCATCTCCCAAATAGAATTTTTACATTAAAAGATAAAATAAAACCTTAGAAACACCATTTTGAACGGTCTAATGGGCACTCCCACAATTAATAATACATGAAAATTTGAAAGACTAGAAACAGACCGATTATAATAATTATTATAATAATAAATATTCACACAGCCCTTTGACAATCACCAAACCTGTTTTGCGTACAGTGTTTGATTTAACCCCCCACAATCTATTCCCAGGTAGTATTTCTCACAGCCTAAAGATGGGAAAACCATAAACTAGAGAAGTTACAGACATACTCTAGTTCTGACTCTGTTTCAACTAAGCCACACCACAGATCAGAAAACATAGCCACAACCTAGTGAGTTTCTAAACATGGCTGGACATAAGCCCATCCCAGACAATCACATGGCCCAAAAGGCATGAGAATGGCTGAAACTTCTATATTTTAATTTGTGCTGTACATATCCAGAGAACAAATAAGCCTGGGAAAAGGCCAAAGTGTTCAAATCATAGAAAATTAAAAAAAACACACACACACACAAAACCAAAAAGGGTAAAAATATTGTGACGTACATATATGACTACTGCGGTACGTACCTTCTAACTCTAGGAATGGGCGCTCTAACAATAAGACCTATGGTGGACTCAGTCTTTATTATTTGTGTGTCAGAACTAGTGTTCCTCATGCTGGGACTTCAGTACCTTTGAATTCGCAGTGTAATTATTTAGTTACGAATTTGAGGACAGAACAGGTCTTACTAATAATGGGTTTAGTATTACTGATGTTTTTAATCGTAAGATTATCATTTTCTTTTCAACATATTATCTAAAAAGACTATGTGTTAAAGCATTTCCTATATTTAAGGATTACCTTTTTTTCCCAATAAACATCTCCAGTTTTACACTATCTTATGAAATCAACTTATGACATCAACCTAACAAATACTCTCCCTATAGAAAGCAAAACTAGAGGGCTAATCTGTCACAAGTTAAAAAGAAGGGGATATTTAGAATTAACCAAGGCATCAATATAAAAACTCTGTCCCCTGCAAGTTCAAATGGTCCCCTCAGATCCACTTCTATATATCAACTATTTTCTTTACGTTAGTCACACTGGAAACCTGGAGGCAAAATGAAACAACTGGGTGTGTATATATACACACACACACACACACACACACACATATATATATATACACACACACATATATACACACACACATATATATATACACACATATATATACACACATACACATATATATACACACACACATATATATACACACACATACACACACACATACACACACACACACACACACACACACACTGTATGAATCAATAAAGTTCAATCCTTTTGCTAAAAAATTTCTTATGGTAAGGAATCTCAGAGCAGCTCTACGAAAAATACTGATATCTCATGACCCCGCCTTAATAATATGGGTTTTCAGAAAAGGAAATTAATACAGAGTATAAAAAGCATGGCCTTAAAAATAACTAATTTAAAAATAAGCTTGATAATGTAGAGAGGGATAAAACTACTTGATTAGAGATCTGAGTAGAGCAACTGTTCCAAGACGTGTTACTTAAGAAAAATATGAAGTCCTCATTCCCAGAACACCAAAGCATAGAATGAAGTCTCTGCCACTCCAGAAAGGCTTCATGTGCTTATAAAAACGACTAAATTATAACATACATAGTGGCTTCGTGCCTATGACTTTCTTAGGTTCGTTTTATTCATAGCTTTCTGATTGAGAATGCGTAAGACACAATCCTTGCATCTACTCGAGGATGCGTAAATATAGTTCATACGATCAGATACTGGTGGAAGCAGGTCGTTTTAAACCGTGTCTGAGAAAGTATGTGACAGATTGAAAAGCTAATAATGCAGTAGTTGCTTAATTAATGCAAAACTAGAACTTCAGCCCTGTCAACTGGCGACTGTCTCCAAGTTGCACGCGGATCGCAGGTGAACAGCGGGATTTCAGGAGGGGGACGTGCAGATGAACCCATCTCCGGAGACGCACGAGGAGAGGCAAGGAGGCCGTCAGATCAAAGAGGGGCCAAGACAGTAGGAG